>NC_042985.1:9157037-9302037 GCF_901001165.1 Salmo trutta
AGCGTTTCTGGGTGTTTGACTATGTGAATGGGTGCTCTTGGTATAAATTGCCGATAGGCACAGATCTAGGATCAGTTTAGACTCCCCCCAATCCTAACCTTAACCATTAGAGGGGGAGAAAGCTAAACTGACCTTAGATCAGTGTCAAGGCTAGGGACACTTCTTACTCGTGACTTGTTCCTGTGTGCTGTGTAAAGAGATAATAGCATGGTTGTGGTAATTGCAGATCCAGCCCTGTAGGGCGGCACTACGGTGAGTACACACAGGGAGTCTGTACATAGTGGGGGGGCAGTAAAGAAGAACAAAGCAGCTCAACTAGGCCGAGGGGACTTGATTCTAATGTAAGACGTGTGTGAAACACTTGAGTTTGGTGTCAATCATGCATTGATGTCAAGTTTGTTACGTGTGGATCTCAGGTTAGGATGTGGCCCCTTGAGATACAGGAATAAATCAAACTCAGTCTGGTAACACTAAAAAACTAAACAAAAACAACTGGGACAATAAAGATTTTAGGACGATAAAGACTTCCATCCACTGATGGCATATATGGTGAAAGTTTGGAAGAATAAGCTATTTTATTTTCTCAGAAACGGCTGTATAGATACTGTGCTTTGGGATCTATTGTAGAGAGAAGGTCCTGCGTCTCAAACAACACCCTATTCCCTATGTAGTGCCTTGGTCAAAAGTAGTGCACTAGATAGGGAATAGGGTGCCATTTAGGATGCACACCTGGTCTCTCTTGACTCCACACCTGGTCTCTCTTGACTCCACACCTGGTCTCTCTTGACTCCACAGAGCTTAACAGTCCCATTATACAGGGGTCAAAACCCCAACCTGTGCCATTTTGTTGGAGGTTCCTCCTATTGCAATTATCTACATTATGGAAGAACCTCTTCTCCCCTCTTTATATATCCCTCTTTTGTTCTCTCTCTCTCTCTCTCTCTCATTCGCTGATGTATCTCTTTCTCTCTCTTCTTCCTCTTCTCCCTCCCTCCCTCCCACTCTCTCTCTCTCTCTCTCTCTCTCTCTCTCTCTCTCTCTCGCTCTCTCTCTCTCTCTCCCTCCCTCCCTCCCACTCTCTCTCTCTCTCTCTCTCTCTCTCTCTCTCTCTCTCTCTCTCTCTCTCTCTCTCTCTCTCTCTCTCTCTCTCTCTCTCTCTCTCTCTCTCTCTCTCTCTCTCACTGTGGGTCTTTCATATCTCTCTCCACTCTGTTTTTTGTTTCCTTCTTTGACACATTTGTGTGTAAGCCTCAGAAGTAACAGTGCGACCACAGTCAGTCGCCCGAGGGCCTGGGAACCAACGAGCTGCTTTGTATCATCACTACTGCCCAAACACTAGTGGGTGCTTGGATGCATGCATGTCTGTGAGGAGGGAAGGGCTGGCAAGGGTCTAATCAGAGATTTCTCTCCCAGTCGGGTTGAGGCTGGAATCCATAGAATATTTCATAGGATCTCTGTGCTAGAATCGAATGAATGATTCAAAAGTGATGTCATAAAGCGGAAGTAGTGTATATGCAGTGGGATCCTCAAAATGATTGGATCTTTTTGCTCACATATACTTCCTGGTCTCTTTTATGACACCCGTTGAATTCAGAGCCGTACATCTCAATGTGTGCATCACAAATGCCACCGTATTCCCAACATAGTGCAATACTTTTGAGCAGGGCTCATTGAGCTCTAGTCTCAAATATCACACTATATAGGGAATATGGTGACATCTGGGTCACAACCTAACTATCTGTCTCTGGTTGAATCCTTCCTTTCAAACCCAGGCTCCGTGTGATGCTCCAGCACACAGAGACAGAAGGTAGAGAGAGAGAGGCTCTACCTCTTTCTGTCCACCGGTATTGAGTTAGATCACTGCTACTATGACCGTTACTACCCTAGCTTTGTCCCAAACGGTACCCTATTCCCTTCATAGTGACCAGAGTCTAGTGCACTACTTTTGAACAGGGCCCATGTGTAGGGAACAGGGTGTCATTTGGGATGTAGACCCTCTCTCTTTCTAATTCCTTCATTGTCTTCCTCCTTGCCTTTCACACAGAAAAATTATTTCAACCCTTTCAAAATGAACAGCTTGGATAAAGAACCAGCCCAGCCCAGCCCAACCCTGTCTATACTACCCCTTCCCCTCACCTCTTCAAACCTCCTCTCATCCCCTCTCACCTCTCGTCCTCTCCTCACCCCAGGTGTGGGTCTGGGTGTGGCTCCACCCACTTCACTCTCTTGTATGTTTCTATAGGTTACATCGAGGCTGCTGTCATCCCCATTGGTGCTAGGAGAATCAAAGTTGTGGAGGACAAGCCCTCACACAGCTTTCTGGGTAAGACACACACACACACACACACACACACACACACACACACACACACACACACACACACATTTTGTTATGCGGTGCAGAGAACATTTAGCAGTTTTAAAGCTAATTTTCGTGAAATTCTATACATTCTTCTATACATTCTTGAAATTCTAATTTGAGTACCTAGCTAAAAAACATTAGCTGACATGGGCTAGTTGATCTGGACATTTCTGACAAGTTATAAATAGATCTCTAAGGTATACAATGACTGACATGACAAGAGGAACTGATGATGCAAGATATGTTGAATTGCAGGAAATAAACTTTAAACCTGCAAAATTCTCTCTTCGCCAACAAGACGGTTGTGGAAAGTTTGTTTCATGAACGGTGCTTGTACCCATAGAAATAGGGGTGTGCAGGGGGGGAGTGGGATATTCCCTAATGCTGGAAGGGGGGCCTGGATGAAAAAAGTTTGGGAGCCCCTTTTATAGACAACCGTACAAGTTGATATGATCTGTCTAATGATGTGAACTTGTATTCCCTATAGCAGGGTACCCAACTACTATCTGAAACGGTCCAGTGACACAAATGTCCTAGGTGGCAAAGGTCCGGATGGATATTGTCATTTATCGGCGCTGTGGTTCAGCATAGTAACAAACCATGTTGTTATATAAAATGTTTTCAAGAATACTGGTAAATACATTACAGTTTTTTACAATCGCTAGGACCCATTTTTCAATACTTAGGTAACTTTTTCAAAACTCTTCACACAGTTATCCTAACCAACTTTCACCTTGGCACAGCAGTTAATTTCACATCCAAAATGCACTAAAACTACCAAAACACTTCATACATGTCTCAAATCAACTCATTCTTCCATAACACTAGCAAAGGTGTCACCCAACAAGCACACTTTATCACTCATAAAACAATGACCTAAAAAACACTAACGACAGGTAGAATTACACAATGTTTTCTTTTGTAAAATTTCTTTACAAAACAAGAAGCACCTCTCTACTGTTTAGAATTCATTGCAGTATATGTTACAGGAATGACACCTCTCTACTGTTTAGAATTCACTGCAGTATATGTTACAGGAATGACACCTCTACTGTTTAGAATTCACTGCAGTATATGTTACAGGAATGACACCTCTCTACTGTTTAGAATTCACTGCAGTATATGTTACAGGAATGACACCTCTCTACTGTTTAGAATTCACTGCAGTATATGTTACAGGAATGACACCTCTCTACTGTTTAGAATTCACTGCAGTATATGTTACAGGAATGACACCTCTCTACTGTTTAGAATTCACTGCAGTATATGTTACAGGAATGACACCTCTCTACTGTTTAGAATTCACTGCAGTATATGTTACAGGAATGAATCAGACATGATGCATAATGCTTCGATATGTTTTATGTCATTTTTTGGCATTGAGTGATTCCAAAATACAATACTTTGTATACACACCATCTACCGATGGAGATAAAGCAGAAGCAAAGCTAGTCAACCCTGTTTCCTGCATTTGGCCACAGGTTCTCATCTACATCACATCTAATCCTGTTTTCTGCATTTGGCCACAGGTTCTCATCCACATTACATCTTATGTCTTCTTGGGCAATACACCTAGGAAATAATCTTTTGGCAGGCCTGGTCCATCCCTGGCAATCTTCTGCAGATATGTCCAGGTATCCAGCGTTCATTGCGTCCAGGAGGGACATTTGATCATGTGGATGGTGGTCATAAACCTTCCACCTCTATGAGGAAAATAATTCCTCTATGGGGTTGAGTAATGGAGAGTAAGGTGGGAGGAAAAGTGACACCATCCTGGGATGGGCTGCAAACCACTCTGTGACTGCACGGGAGTGGTGAAATGCCACATTGTCCCATACAATTACAAACGTTGGCCGATTTGGCCTCACTGCAACCCTTTCCTCACCTGGCACAACCCTTCCATAGAGGTCATCCAGGAATGAAATGAGACGCTCGGTGTTGTATGGCCCAATTAGCGGTTTGTGTAACAGAAATCCATCAGAGGATACTGCTGCACACATTGTGATGTTGGCACCTCTCTGGCCCGGGACATCCACTGTGGCTCTTTTCCCAATCACATTCCTTCCTCACCACCGTGTTTTGACCAAGTTGAAACCAGCCTCATCCACAAAGATGAATATGTGGGGTGTTTGCCTGGCTTCAATCTCCATGACTCTCTAAAATAAATCCACAAGGCAACATAAGAGTTAGGCTATTACGGTAGTTAACATTATACCTAAAAACATCCATTGTGTGCCTCTGCTCTGTTTGGTTTTGGTCAAAACCAGTTCTGTATTTTATAGCCATCTTTCCTGGACATATTGAGTTGCTTGACTCGTTCAGAGTTCCTCTCAAAGGGGACAGTGTACAACTGCTTCATTCTGACTTGATGTTGTTTCAGAACTCTAGAAATAGTTGTTATGCCTACATTGTGAATATTTCCAAATGTAATGTTGTCTGCTAACACTCTGTCCTGAATCTCTGTGAGTTTTATGCCATTATTTCTGATGACTATATCAACGATTGCAGTTTCCTGCATAGCAGTGAAAATCCTACCTCTCCTGCCTGTGGGAGGTAACTGTTGGGTCATAAGCAGAAATACAAAAACAATTACACACAAGTGGGTTTGAAGGCTTTGTTCAATTTACTTCTGTAATGTGCAGTTCAGTCAGATGCCCTTGCAGAATGCACATCTTACCTGTTGTTTTGCCGGACATTTCTCACAATAGATGCCACTGTTGAGCGTTGCAGATTTGGCTGCACTCTCAGACCAGCCTCTCTCATTGATAGACCATGATTTATTACATGATCAATTATAGTAGTGCTAATCTCATCTGAGACTACAGCTCTTGATCTTCCTCTCAGTCTTCTTCCACCACGCATACGTACTCCTCTCCCTCTCCCAGCCAGTCTTCTTCCACCACGCGTACGTACTCCTCTCCCTCTCCCTCTCCCTCTCCCAGCCAGTCTTCTTCCACCACGCATACGTACTCCTCTCCCTCTCCCTCTCCCAGCCAGTCTTCTTCCACCACGCATACGTACTCCTCTCCCTCTCCCTCTCCCAGCCAGTCTTCTTCCACCACGCGTACGTACTCCTCTCCCTCTCCCTCTCCCAGCCAGTCTTCTTCCACCACGCGTACGTACTCCTCTCCCTCTCCCTCTCCCAGCCAGTCTTCTTCCACCACGCATACGTACTCCTCTCCCTCTCCCTCTCCCAGCCAGTCTTCTTCCACCACGCGTACGTACTCCTCTCCCTCTCCCTCTCCCAGCCAGTCTTCTTCCACCACGCGTACGTACTCCTCTCCCTCTCCCTCTCCCAGCCAGTCTTCTTCCACCACGCGTACGTACTCCTCTCCCTCTCCCTCTCCCAGCCAGTCTTCTTCCACCACGCATACGTACTCCTCTCCCTCTCCCTCTCCCAGCCAGTCTTCTTCCACCACGCGTACGTACTCCTCTCCCTCTCCCTCTCCCAGCCAGTCTTCTTCCACCACGCATACGTACTCCTCTCCCTCTCCCTCTCCCAGCCAGTCTTCTTCCACCACGCGTACGTACTCCTCTCCCTCTCCCTCTCCCAGCCAGTCTTCTTCCACCACGCATACGTACTCCTCTCCCTCTCCCTCTCCCAGCCAGTCTTCTTCCACCACGCATACGTACTCCTCTCCCTCTCCCTCTCCCAGCCAGTCTTCTTCCACCACGCATACGTACTCCTCTCCCTCTCCCTCTCCCAGCCAGTCTTCTTCCACCACGCGTACGTACTCCTCTCCCTCTCCTTCCCTCTCTTCTTCCTCTGTCAGCCACTTCTCTATCTCTGTCTGGGTCCATGTTTACATTACAGTACAGCATTATTCCTAAACTGTCCCCTTTTGTATAGATGGTAATGTAATTGAAAGACTAACACCTGGGTAGGTGTTCAGCTACAATGGGAATCAGCTGTGGTTGGTCTAATTGTTTTGATAGTATTTAATTTTTTAGATTTGGAATATATTTCAATTCGGTATTGCTGTAGAAATGTAGCACATTGCTGTCTTATTCAATTTTGTGTTATGTTAGGTTTTGAACTTCAGTTTAACAGTTTTGAAAAGAATATGTAAACATGTTCAAATTGGCCTGTAGGAACATAGAGTTTTGGTGGTGGTAGTGTCTGAGTGAGAAAATAATTAATGAAATTTGTAAGATGTAGTCATTGAATGCATTTTGTGCCAAAGCAATGACAAATGACCCACAGTTTAGCCCACATAGACTGCTGTTGTGCTCACTGTGTGAAGAGTGTTGAAAAAGTGATCTAAGTATTGAGAAATGGGTCCTAGCGATTGTCAAAAACTGTAAATGAGACAAATGAAACCTTTGTACATGGACCTTGACTTATTAAATAATATCTCAATTAAATGAAGTGCATGTTTTCTGGAGAACAAAGGAGAGTTAAAAAACAAAATCTGAAAGCACAGAAAGTCACTGTGGGCCATGCAATATTAATGTATAAGTCACTGTGGGCCATGCCATATTAATGTATAAGTCACTGTGGGCCATGTAATATTAATGGATAAGTCACTGTGGGCCATGCAATATTAATGTATAAGTCACTGTGGGCCATGCAATATTAATGTATAAGTCACTGTGGGTCATGCAATATTAATGTATAAGTCACTGTGGGCCATGCAATATTAATGTATAAGTCACTGTGGGCCATGTAATATTAATGGATAAGTCACTGTGGGCCATGCAATATTAATGAATAAGTCACTGTGGGCCATGCAATATTAATGTATAAGTCACTGTGGGTCATGCAATATTAATGTATAAGTCACTGTGGGCCATGCCATATTAATGTATAAGTCACTGTGGGTCATGCAATATTCATGTATAAGTCACTGTTGGTCATGCAATATGCATGTATAAGTCACTGTGGACCTTGCATCACTGAGAGAAATTACACTTTCTGTTTCTTGAAAATGTTTTGAACTTTGGCATAAATGGTGTGAGAGCAACTCTTGAGACACTGGTGCAGGTGTCCATTGGTGAGCCTGGAGCGATATTTGTTTTGAATAAAGTTCATTGTGGAGAAGGCTGATTCACAGCTGTATGTGGAGCCAAACATGGTCAGGATGTCTAGTTGTAGTTTCTTGAGAACAGGGACATCAGCTGCAGGCACCATCTTTCCATCTTTCCCCAGAAAGTAAGACAGGGTCACAAAGCCACATTTTCTTGCAGCTCAATCAACTCCATTTGCAGTGATGAAGATCTGTCTGAAGATCTGTTTAGCTTCCTCTGACAACATCTACCCGTCTGAAGATCTGTTTAGCTTCCTCTGACAACTTTTTGTGACTAAGATGGTTCTGGATGACCAGCAAGCAATTCTCTTCCAACAGTGAAATCCCAGGCCTCCGTCCCCGCAGGAGGCCTTTTGCCTTTTGGTAGGCCGTCATTTTAAATGAGAATTTGTTCTTAACTGACTTGCTGAGTTAAATAAAGGTTAAATAAAAATATAAAAAAGTCATCAAAGCTAGCTTTGAGGTTCTCCATCAGCTTCTGGATGAAATCGACATGGTAGGGAACATCTTTGTCTCCCTGCGTTGGCACCAGAAGATTGGGGAAGTGGACAAGTTCTCCCTGAAGATCCTTCTTGAAAAGCTCCAATTTCTTCTGGAAAGCCCAGACTGCTGCTATCATATCACACACTGTGTTGTCCTGCAGCTTAACATTCAGTTGTTGAGGTGTGATGTCATGTCTGTCACACTGTGTTGTCCTGTCCCTGCAGCTTAACATTCAGTTGTTGAGGTGGGATGTCATGTCTGTCAAAAATGCTACTGTTTCCTCTTTTCGTCATCAGAAAACTGAGTTGCCCTGTCACTCTTTTGCTCTGATAAGAAAGCTTTGATTTCCTCCTGAATGGCCCAGAAGCATTCCAAAACCCTGCCTTCACTGAGCCATCTGACATTGTAAGTCATCAATGCTGGCATTAGCCTCTGTCAGAAAGCCTCGTAGCAGGCGGTGTTCTTGATCAGCTTCATCCTCGTTGTCATGACCTCAGAATACTCTTATCCCAGACTGGCACACAGGACAGATTGATGGATGATTTGATGTCAGGACAGGGTGGTCCTCTTTCAAACTGTAACCAGTCCCCTCCTCTTCCTGTTATGGCTGGAGCTCCATCTGTGGTGATGGAGACCACTGACTTCAGATCGCTCCCCCTGGTCAGCATCCCTTTGACATCCTCTCCCTGTGTGTCTGCTTCTACATTTGTTAAGCCCAACAGCTCATCCCAGAATTCCGTCTTTGTTTCATAATAAAACCTGACAAACAACAGAAGCAGGCCATTATCAGTGTTATCTGTTGAATCATCCACAGCTAATGAAATGCTTGGTGCATTCTGAATGACCTCATCAAGTTGTGAAGTCAAATCTTCAGCTAATATTTCATTTCTCCTCATTGCTGTGGAATCAAATCAAACTTTATTTGTCATGCCGAATACAACAAGTGTAGACCTTCCCGTTAAATGGTTACTTACAAGCCCTTAACCAACAGTGCAGTTCAAGAAGAGTTAATGAAATATTTACCAAATAAACTGAAGTAAAAAATCAAAGTAACACAATAACATAACAATAACAAGGCTATATACAGGGGGTACCGGTAATCTTTATTGTTTACCTGCAAACAAGGTGTCAGCAACTTCACACATGCGTTCTTTTACCATCTCAGCGTCAGTGTTTTCCCTAAACCCAAGCTATTCTCAGTGAAAGCTCCGTTGCACGTTGTTGGGCTTTCAGGGAATTGAAATGGACTTTTTGTCTCATATTGGGATTTGAGTTGTTTAATCTTGTTTTTTCTCACCTCCGTGTTCAGAGGATAAGACTGATCTATATTACTATGCATGGTGTAATGACGCTTAACATTGCCACTTTTCACGAGGGCTACGGACTCGCTGCATATCAGGCACATTTGTTTTGTTCTGGTTGTGAGGAGAATGCATTTTCCGTCCACTCGCCATCAACCTACATTTTTTTGAACAAGCCATATTAACTAAGATACTGGTAACTAAGCTCCTTCTATCTGTGATATTAACAGTTGAACCTCAGTGAAATATTTCTGTTTCTTTCTGCCTGCTTGTTCTGAGGTGTTGTGGAGGATATTTGCATTGATGTGATTGGGTAAGACATTGGCTCTTGCATTTAACCACGCGATTGGATTAGACGGGGCGCTAGTAGAGGTGGGGGTTGCTTTGAGAGTGAGAGGAAGAGAGGTTGCCGAGTTAGAGAGGCCGTGGCGCCCGGGTAATTCTTGAAAGCTGTTAAAAAAATATATTGATTGACTTGTATATAACTACTGTAAATGCTGTTCGGTCCGTATTGACCCTTCACTGGGTCTGGATCCGGACCACCGTCTGCCAGTTGAGTTTGGCTGCCCCATACAGTCTTCAGCCAGTGCTAAAACATTCTGCACTGTCTAGCATGTTTTGTTCTCTGTCGACTCTGCAGGGAAATTTGAAAGCCCATAAACACAGTCATTTGTCAGTCGCTTGTAAAGTGTTTGAACACTTCGCTCTTGCGGTTTCCTTTTGAGTGTTCTGACAACAGCTATTAAACATTTTTCTAACCGTTAAGTGCTTTGTCAACAGGAAGGGTACACTGGGGACTTGAGACATCGGTGGCGTCCAATTCTAGTTCTGTGTGTAATGATAGGACAGGCTGGGATCCTCTCTAGTGATAGGAGGGAGTTGAGGGATGGAGGGAGGAGAGGAGAGGAGATTAGGAGAGGGATGGGGAAGAGAGGAAGGGAAGTAGGGAGGGATGGAGGGAGGGAGGGAGGGAGGGAAGGGAGGGAGGGAGTAGAGACTGAAAGGCTAGCCACTCCCTTTGAAAACACATCTGGTGATCTAAAGAAACACTCCAACACTACTTCCTTTTGTACAGTGTGAGGTATGTCTCCACCACGTTTTATATGGTAAAGTTTCCCCAAGTCGCTGATCTTGGGTCAGTTTAGGATGTAGGTAGAGTTATTAAAGTGACTGCGCATAGATAATAACAGAGAGTAGCAGTAGCATAGAAAGGGGGGCAATGCAAATAGTCTGGTTAGCCATTTGATTAGCTGTTCAGGAGTCTTATGGCTTGGGTGTAGAGGCTGTTTAGAAGCCTCTTGGACATAGACTTGGTGCTCCGGTACCGCTTGCCGTGTGGTAGCAGAGAGAGCAGTCTATGACTAGGGAGGCTGGAACCTTTGACAATTTTTAGGGCCTTCCTCTGACACCGCCTGGTATAGAGGTCCTGGATGGCAGGAAGCTTGGCCCCAGTGATGTACTGGGCCGTACGCACTACCCTCTGTAGTGCCTTGCGGTTGGAGGCCGAGCAGTTGCCATACCAGACAGTGATGCAACCCGTCAGGATGCTCTCGATGGTGCAGCTGTAAAACCTTTTGAGGATCTGATGACCTATGCCAAATCTTTTCAGTCTCCTGAGGGGAATAGCTTTTGTCATGCCGTCTTCACGACTGTCTTGGTGTGCTTGGACCATGATAGTTTGTTGGTGATGTGGATGCCAAGGAACTAGAATCTCTCAACCTGCTCCACTACAGCCCCGTCGATGAGAATGGGGGCGTGCTCTGTCCTCCTTTTCCTGTTGTCCACAATCATCTCCTTCATCTTGATCACGTTGAGGAAGAGGTTGTTGTCCTAGCACCACATGGTCAGATCGCTGACCTCCTCCCTATAGGCTGTCTCATCGTTGTTGGTGATCAGGCCTACCACTGTTGTCATCAGCAAACTTAATGATGGTGTTGGAGTCGCGCCTGGCCATGCAGTCATGAGTGAAAAGGGAGTACAGGAGGGGACTGAGCACGCACCCCTGAGGGACCCCCGTGTTGAGGATCAGCGTGGTGGATGTGTTGTTACCTACCCTTACCGCCTGGGGGCGGCCCATCAGGAAGTCGAGGATCCAGTTGCAGAGGGCAGTGTTTAGTCCAAGGGTCCTTAGCTTAGTTTTGAGCTTTGAGGTCACTATGGTGTTGAACGCTGAACTGAAGTCAATGAATAGCATTCTCACGTAGGTGTTCCTTTTGTCCAGTTGGGAAAGGGCAGTGTGGAGGTCAATAGAGATTGCATCATCTGTGGATCTGTTGGTGTGGTATGCAAATTGGAGTGGGTCTAGGGTTTCTGGGATAATGGTGTTGATGTGAGCCATGACCAGCCTTTCAAAGCATTTCATGGCTACAGACATGAGTGCTACGGGTCGGTAGTCATTTAGGCAGGTTACCTTAGTGTTCTTGGGCACAGGGACTATGGTGGTCTCCTTGAAACATGTTGGTATTACAGACTCAGACAGGGAGAGGTTGAAAATGTCAGGGAAGACACTTGCCAGTTGGTCAGCGCATGCTCGGTGTACACGTCCTGGTAATCCGTCTGGGCCTGCGGCCTTGTGATTGTAAGACATGTTTAAAGGTCTTACTCACATCGGCTGTGGAGAGCATGATCACACAGTCGTCCGGAAACAGCTGATGCTCTCATGCATGTTTCAGTGTTACTTGCCTCGAAGCGAGCATTGAAGTTATTTAGCTCATCTGGTAGGCTCATGTCACTGGGCAGCTCTCAGCTGTGCTTCCCTTTGTAGTCTGTAATAGTTTGCAATCCCTGCCACTTCTGACGAGCGTCGGAGCCGGTGTAGTATGATTCGATCTTAGCCCTGTGTTGCCGGTTGGATGGTCTTAGCCCTGTGTTCCCGGTTGGATGGTTCGTCGGAGGGCATAGAGGGATTTCTTATAAGCTTCCGGGTTACAGTCCCGCTGCTTGAAAGCGGCAGTTCTACCCTGGTTAAGCTTAAGATTGGGAGAGGAGAAGCTGATCCTCGGTCTGTACCTAAGGGAAACTTGTGAAATACAATGTGTTGAAAAGGAAAAGAGAATTTATGTTTTTGTAGAGCTAGTAAACAACACAGTGATGACCATGGAACAGTGATGCTAATATTCTAATGATGACCATGGAACAGTGATGCTAATATTCTAATGATGACCATGGAACAGTGATGCTAATATTCTAATGATGACCATGGAACAGTGATGCTAATATTCTAATGATGACCATGGAACAGTGATGCTAATATTCTAATGATGACCATGGAACAGTGATGCTAATATTCTAATGATGACCATGGAACAGTGATGCTAATATTCTAATGATGACCATGGAACAGTGATGCTAATATTCTAATGATGACCATGAGGCAGTGATGCTAATATTCTAATGCATTTTAATTTAAGTTGATTTGATGATGTGGTTAAACACATTTTGAAAGATCTGAAGTTGTTTTTTTCTATATAGTTAATATTATGTTCCTGGGCAGTTTTATAGTGAAGTGTTTCAATTATTTTCAATTCCATCTAAACCTGTAAGTTCATAGACATGCAGTAAAACAAACGTGTTTAGAAAGAGTCCATTCACTGTGCAAGGTTTTTTTATTTCTCTGGAGCTCTCACTGGTCGTCGAGTCCTTCCAAAAGACTGATTAAAACATGCATTTGGAAAAACCTGGCTCAAACATTCAATTCTTATGGAGTGTCTTACAGTACACCCCAACAGTCTCTCTCTTTATTTTCTCTCTCTCTCCACCCTCGCTCTCTTTCTAATGCATTACCCAACAACCTTAAGTCAAGCACCGCATGTCCACAGGGGACAACCGTGGACATGCGGTGAGGTAGTCTGTTTGCTGGACTTCACAACCTCCACAGTCTCCACATCAAGGGACACTCTCTTAGTTGGAACCGACTGGGTCTCTGATGCTGTGCTGTTTCCTGTGGTTCAGGCACTGCGAGAAGTAAAACCGCCCTGACCGGGGTCAGCTATTTCCAAAGCAGCCAATTTGGGCATCAAAAGTCCTTTTCAGAGAAGTGAAGGGAAGTGTGTGTTCACCTTGCCTGCCTGCTACATTTTAATTGTTTGTTTGCTCCTCTTTAAATAAAAAAAATATAGATTTTAGGGTAGAGACATGGTTTGAATTCTGGGTTTGAATAAAGGTAGTGATTTAAGGGGAACAGTCAGAGTGGCAATTGAAGCCGACAACCTGCGTTTACAGTTTGAGCACACAATGCTATAAAGGTCTAGGCATGTTGGTGGAGACTGTGGTATGCTTACGTTCAATGGAAGTGATAGGGGCAAGTGATAGGGAACCATCTAACATCAAGTTGTCCTGAACTTCCTCTTAAATTAATTATATGTCCTGCTTGTTCCAGCAATGAAAGACTCTACCAAGAGGTCCATCAACAGCGACTGGAAGATCGAGCTTCCTGGAGAGTTCCAGCTTGCCGGCACTACAGTGCGCTACGTCCGGAGAGGACTCTGGGAAAAAATGTCCGCCAAGGGACCCACCAAGACCCCGCTGTACCTCATGGTAAACCTATCATGTAGAGAGAGATGGTGTGTGTGTGTGTTGGGGGGAGGAGTGTGTGTGTGTGTGTGTGTGTGTGTGTGTGTGTGTGTGTATCCCTATCATGCAAATGCATGTTGAGCTGATGCATTTACCCTCCTCAGTCTACTCCACATGACAGAGATCAGAGAGAGAGGAAGAGATAAAGAGCATGGAAATTGGGCTTCAAAGGGAGGAAGTTGGTGTTAGTTTAAATGTAATCTTTATTTAACTAGGCAAGTCAGTTAAGAACAAATTCTTATTTACAATGACAGCCTACCAGGGAACAATGGGTTAACTGCCTTGTTCAGGGGCAGAATGACAGATTTTTACCTTGTCAGTTTGGGGATTTGATCCAGCAACCTTTTGGGTTATTGGTCCAACGCTCTAACTACTAGGCTACCTGCCGCCCCAAATGGCCCTCTGGAGGCATCATGTGATACAGATGTAGTATCTTAATTTGAGCCAGTTTGCTACAGTAGGGAAATAATCCTGCAGCAATAGGAAATGTCAGTTATTATGTGGATTATATAAAAACATTTGTAGGGATTGATACATTTTTGGTAAGGGAAAATCAAGTCTGAAATATCAAAGTGGAAATGTTTAAACTAAAGATGCCCTTTTAAACCTTAAATGCACAA
Source organism: Salmo trutta (assembly GCF_901001165.1). Taxonomy (NCBI): domain Eukaryota; kingdom Metazoa; phylum Chordata; class Actinopteri; order Salmoniformes; family Salmonidae; genus Salmo; species Salmo trutta. The sequence goes on from NC_042985.1 coordinate 9,171,403, forward strand.
CAAGTTTTACATTTCCTGATTAAATTAAGATCATACCACAGGTTGGTGGCACCTTAATTGGGGAGGACGGGCTCGGGGAAATGGCTGGAGCTGTCACGCCCTGACCATAGAGAGCCCTTGGTTCTCTATGGTGTTGTCAAATCAAATCAAAATCAAATCAAATCAAATCAAATTTATTTATATAGCCCTTCGTACATCAGCTGAAATCTCAAAGTGCTGTACAGAAACCCAGCCTAAAACCCCAAACAGCAAGCAATGCATGTGAAAGAAGCACGGTGGCTGGGAAAAATTCCCTAGGAAAAACTCCTGAGAAAGGCCAAAAACCTAGGAAGAAACCTAGAGAGGAACCAGGCTATGAGGGGTGGCCAGTCCTCTTCTGGCTGTGCCGGGTGGATATTATAACAGAACATGGTCAAGATGTTAAAATGTTCGTAAATGACCAGCATGGTCAAATAATAATAATCATAGTAATTGTCGAGGGTGCAACAAGCACGTCCGGTGAACAGGTCAGGGTTCCGTAGCCGCAGGCAGAACAGTTGAAACTGGAGCAGCAGCATGGCCAGGTGGACTGGGGACAGCAAGGAGTCATCATGCCAGGTAGTCCTGAGGCATGGTCCTAGGGCTCAGGTCCTCCGAGAGAAAGAAAGAAAGAGAGAAGAGAGAATTAGAGAGAGCATATTTACATTCACACAGGACACCGGATAAGACAAGAGAATACTCCAGATGTAACAGACTGACCCTAGCCCCCCCGACACATAAACTACTGCAGCATAAATACTGGAGGCTGAGACAGGAGGGATCAGAAGACACTGTGGCCCCATCCGATGATACCCCCGGACAGGGCCAAACAGGCAGGATATAACCCCACCCACTTTGCCAAAGCACAGCCCCCACACCACTAGAGGGATATCTACAACCACCAACTTACCGTCCGAAGACAAGGCCGAGTATAGCCCACAAAGATCTCCGCCACGGCACAACCCAAGGGGGGGGCGCCAACCCAGACAGGAAGACCACGTCAGTGGCTCAACCCACTCAAGTGACGCACCCCTCCCATGGACGGCATGGAAGAACACCAGTAAGTCAGTGACTCAGCCCCTGTAAAAGGGTTAGAGGCAGAGAATCCCAGTGGGAAGAGGGGAACCGACAAGGCAGAGACAGCAAGGGCGGTTCGTTGCTCCAGCCTTTCCGTTCACCTTCACACTCCTGGGCCAGACTATACTTAATCATAGGACCTACTGAAGAGATAAGTCTTCAGTAAAGACTTAAAGGTTGAGACTGAGTCTGCGTCTCTCACATGGGTAGGCAGACCATTCCATAAAAATGGAGCTCTATAGGAGAAAGCCCTACCTCCAGCCGTTTGCTTAGAAATTCTAGGGACAATTAGGAGGCCTGCGTCTTGTGACCGTAGCGTACGTGTAGGTATGTACGGCAGGACCAAATCGGAAAGATAGGTAGGAGCAAGCCCATGTAATGCTTTGTAGGTTAGCAGTAAAACCTTGAAATCAGCCCTTGCCTTAACAGTTGTAGGTCAGGGCTTGACTAGGGGGTGTTCTAGTCTTTTCATTTCTATGTTGGTGCACTTAGTATGGTTCCCAATTAGAGGCAGCTGGTGTTCGTTGTCTCTAATTGGGGATCATATTTAAGGGTTCGCTGTTCCCACCTGCTTTGTGGGATATTGTTTGTGTATGTGCAGGTAGCACTACGTTACTTTACGTTTCGTTGCTTGTTTATTGTTTTTGTTGGAAAGTTTCACTTAAATAAAGATGTGGAACTCAACACACGCTGCGCCTTGGTCCGTCCATTCAACCGAACGTGACAGGAGCAGAAAAGGTGGAATGGTATCGAATACACCAAACACATGTTTGGATGCATTCCATTCGCGCCGTTCCAGCCATTATTATGAGCCGACCTCCCCTCAGCAGCCTCCACTGGATCATACATCTTTACATCACTGGCAGGGATTATAGAGAATGAATGAATGCTCCCTCTCTCATTCTCTCTCCTCCATCTCCCTGTTTCTTTCTCTCTCTCTCTCTCTCGGTCTCTCTCTCTCTGTCTCTCTTTCGATTCAATTCTAAGGGCTTTACTGGCATGGGAAACCTGTTTACATTGCCAAAACAAGTGAAATAGATAATAAACAAAAGTGAAATAATCAATCAAAAATTAACAATAAACTTTACACTCACAAGTTTTAAAGGAATAGACACATTTCAAATGTAATATTATGGCTATGTACACTGTTATAATGATGTACAAATAGATAAAGTACAAAAGGGAAAATAAATAAATATAAATGGATTGTATTTACAATGGTGTTTGTTCTTCACTGGTTGCCCTTTTCTTGTGGCAACAGGTCACAAATCTTGCTGCTGCTGCGATGGCACACTGTGGTATTTCGTTCAAATATTTTTTTATTCAACACATACACAAGAATGGTGTATAGTTATAAAAGACAAGTTTACAGTTCTTATCTAAACATAAGAGAACAGACATTAACCAAAAGACCCAGAGTTCTGGGCACAAAACAAATATTACAAAACAAGACATACAAAACAAGGACAGGTAGAAAGAAAAAAGGGTCGATGTAGCCCCCCCACATATACCCCACTTTATCCCCCCCTTATTCCACCCTATTCCCCTCCCAACTGCTCGGGTGGCGGGGCCAGCACATGCTGCCCAAAGGTAGATTACCGTATGACAATTGAGAGTGCGTTAAAAAGTGCAAATTCACAGAGCCGCCTGGTCCAAGTAAGAGAGGAAAGGCTGCCAGATTTGATCAAATGTTGATCATTTATTGTTCAGAATATATCTAATTCTTTCTAAGTGTACAGTTTTTGCCAATTCGCTGAGCCATAATTTGGTAGAGGGCGCTTCCCTCTTTTTCCAAAACAACAAGATTAATTTTTTTGCCGAAATGAGACTGTAAGAGATGAGTTGTTTTTGGGAGTTGGTTAATCCGTTTAGGGAATCGGACACTCCCAGGATTATCAGAAGCAGGTCTGGGTCTATTGAAGTCTCCAGAACTTCAGAGAGGACCCCAAAAATTCCACACCAATACCCATACAAGTTAGAGCATAGGGCAAAGCAGTGGAGTAGTGTACTGCTCAGCCTGACATTTATCACACATAGGGGATGTACCAGGAAATATCCTATGCAGTTTGGTTTTGGAATAGTGTAATCTGTGTAATACCTTGAATTGTATGAGACGATGTCTGGAGTTAATGGAGCATGTGTGTATATACTCCAAGCTGTCCTCCCAGTCTGCCACCGACATATCAGTCCCTAGTTCTTCCTCCCATTTTGCCTTAATGGCATCAGTAGAGGGTGCGCTAACAGATTGAAAAGCGTCATATATACGAGATATCAGTTTGTCTGAGGTGGGGCATATTTTTATGCATCCGTCAAACATGGAAGGTTTAGCATTCCCAAATGTTGGGAGGTGTTTTCTAACATAGTCTCTAATCTGTAGGTATCTGAAAAAGTTACTTCTGGGAAGATTATAAGTTTCCCTCAGCGATTCAAAGGAAGCAAAGGTTCCCCCTATATATAAATCCCCTATGGTACTTATCCCCAACTCGCCCCACCGCTCAAAGGTGTTATCAAGGTTAGAGGGGGCAAAGGAGGGATTCCTGGCAACAGGAAGCATGAATGATATTGGTCTAAGCTCAAAGTGGACTTTAATTTGCTTCCAGATTCGGACTGTGCTATGTATAATAGGATTGTTACGGTAAAGTGACATCTCCAGATTGACAGGTGACAAAATCACAGCACCAATAGAGAAGGGGTGACACTCCTCTCGCTCCATACTAAGCCAGCTGGATGGCGGGAGTGCGTCATCCAGCAAAAACGTAACAGCGCGGAGGTTGGCGGCCCAGTAGTAAAATATAAAGTTTGGGAGAGACAATCCTCCTTCCATCTAGGTTAAAAAAGTTTGAAATATCCAATAAATTTCGTTCCACTTCATAATTGTGTCCCACTTGTTGTTGATTCTTCACAAAAAATTACAGTTTTATATCTTTATGTTTGAAGCCTGAAATGTGGCAAAAGGTCGAAAAGTTCAAGGGGGCCGAATACTTTCGCAAGGCACTGTACACATAGTAATTATATGTACGCACACCTACACAGACACAAGCACCACGGAGGTCTGGTGGGAATCTAATCGTGAGAGCGGGCCAGGCTATGACAAAGGCAGAACAGCACAAAACATGAACTTGCTATCCAGGTGTCTGCGTCTGCCCCTTCCCAGCCATCACCCCCAGACCCCCGCAAGCAATAAATAACTGGTATGGTAATAGGAATAATGTAAGAATTGAAAAATAAATAACAAAACAAAAATGGGGGAATATAAGTATATCCATCCAAAAGTGTCAATGATCAGACCTGGAAGGCCTCCCAAACAGGCACCACCCCGAACCCAGTCGGAATTAAAGTGAAATTGACGTTAAATGAGAGCTCTGACCGCCTTCCATTGGTCAGCTCAGCGTGTTACATGTTCGGCAGGTCTTGTTGAGACCGTTTAGTACGGTTTCACCCGTTATGGTATAGTATGGGTTCGAGTCCATGAGCAGACCCTAACACACAATGACAAGGCACTCTAACCTGTACGGGGGATTGGCGTATACTCCAGGATAAACTTCTCTGCGTCCAAAACCGAGGAGAGACAAATCTTCTCTCCGGAAGGCGGGGTAATTCTTAGTCTTGCAGGGAAGAGCAAGGCTGGGCGAAGATGGAGTTTGTAGAGTTTGGTCATGACATCTCTGTAGCCGGCGCGGTGCTTTGCCACATCGGGCGCATGATCCTCATAGACACGGATTATTATCCTTGGTCTTGAAACTGTGACAACAGATGATTACTGGGCGAGGACGTTGGCCCGGTCGAGGCACTGGGACAAGGGCGCGATGTGCACGGTCCAGTTGGGGATCTGAAGCCAAAACATCCGATCCCATTGCATCCTTCAATAGCTTGGCGAAGAAGTCGGTGGGGCGAGAGCCAGCCTCTACCTCCTCTGCCAGACCAACAACGCGAAGGTTATGACGTCTGGATCGGCCCTCCAGGTCGACCACTTTCACAGAAAGCCTCTGCACACTGTCCTGCAATGACGTGCATAGCTTCTCCAACTCGTCGATCCTACCAGCGTTGAATTCAGAAGCTTTCTCAAGGTCCACAATACTCTGGCCCTGCGAGGCGACCGTTCGTATGGTGCTCTCAATTTTAGTGTCCAGTTCAGCAATAGTAGCCTTAAGATCCTCAGCTATAGCAACACGTAGTTCTCCCAAAGCCCGGGTAAGTTCTGTAAGTGTCACGTTGTTACCTGTGCCATCCGGCATGTCTGTCTCGTTGTTTGGCGGGGAGTAGGCCTCCGAAGTGGATTTATTGTCCTTTGGTCACTTATTACTCAGCATTTTCACATAGAAAGTTACAATATTGTATTAGAAAGAAACGTTTGTTGTAAAAAGTGCTATAAAGTAGGTTAGGTTAGATTATTTCGCAAAAAAGTTGCGGGAGCCTCTCACACACAGCCGTTCACTCCAACATGCTAGCTCCGCCCCCTCACACTGTGGTATTTCACCCAGTAGAAATGGGAGTTTATCAAATTTGATTTGTTTTGGAATTCTTTGTGGGTCTCTGTCATCTGAGGGAAATATGTGTCTCTAATATGGTCATACATTTGGCAGGGGGTTAGGAAGTACAGCTCAGTTTCCACCTCATTTTTGTGGGCAGTGTGCACATAGCCTGTCTTCTCTTGAGAGCCAGGTCTGCCTATGGCGGCCTCTGCTAGGCCATGCTCACTGAGTCTGTACATAGTCAAAGCTTTCCTTCATTTTCGGTCGGTCATGGTGGTCATGTATTCTACCACTGTGTATTCTCTGTTGAGGGCCAAAATAGCATTCCAGTTTTTTGTTAATTATTTACAATGTGTCAAGTAATTATCTCTTGGTTTTATCATGATTTGGTTGGTTCTAATTGTGTTTCTGTTGCTGTCCTGGGGCTCTGTGGGGTCTGTTTGTGAATAGAGCCCTAAGACCAGCTTGCTTTGGGGACTTTTCTCTAGGCTAATCTCTCTGTAGGTAATGGCTTTGTTTTGGAAGGTTTGGGAATCACTTCCTTGTAAGTGGTTGTAGAATCTAAAGTCTCTTTTCTGGATTTTGATCATTAGCGGGTATCGGCCTAATTTATCTCTGTATGCATTATTGGTGTTTTGCGTACACAGAGGATGTTTTTGCAGAGTTCTGCATGCAGTCTCAATTTGGTGTTTGTCCCATTTTGTGAATTCTTGGTTGATGAGCGGACCCCAGACCTCACACCCATAAAGGGCAATGGGTTCTATAACTGATTCAAGTATTTTTTGCCAGATCCTAATTGGTATGTGAAATGTAATGTTCCTTTTGATGGCATAGAATGCCCTTCTTGCCTTGACTCAGATCGTTCACAGCTTTGTGGAAGTTACATGTGATGCTGATGTTTAGGCCGAGGTAGGTATAGTTTTTTGTGTGCTTTAGGGAAACGGTGTCTAGATGGAATTTGTATTTGTGGTCCTGGCAACTGGACCTTTTTTGGAACGCCGTTATTTTTGTCTTACTGAGATTTACTGTCAGTGCCCAGGTCTGACAGAAACTGTGCAGAATATCTAGGTGCTGCTGTAGGCCCTCCTTGGTTGGGGACAGAAGCACCAGACCATCAGCCAACAGTAAACATTTGACTTCAGATTCGAGTAGGGTGAGGCCGGGTTGTGTAGACTGTTCTAGTGCCCTCGCCAATTCATTAATATATCTGTTGAAGATGGTGGGGCTCAAGCTGCATCCCTGTCTCGCCCCACGGCCCTGTGGGAAGAAATGTTTGAGTTTTTTGCCAATTTTAACTGCACACTTTTGTTTGTGTGCATGGATTTTATGTCTTGTGTTTTCCCCCCAACACCGCTTTCCATCAATTTGTAGCAGACCCTCATGCCAAATTGAGTCAAAAGCTTTTTTGAAATCAACAAAGCATGACAAGCCTTTGTTTTGGTTTGTTTTTTGTTTGTTTGTCAATTAGGGTGTGCAGGGTGAATACATGGTCTGTCATTGGATAATTTGCTATAAAGCCAATTTGACATTTGCTCAGTATGTTGTTTTCACTGATGAAATGTACAAGTCTGCTGTTAATTATAATGCAGAGGATTTTCCCAAGGTTGCTGTTGACACATATCCCACGGTAGTTATTCCAAATATTAGGGAAGATGCCAGAGCTGAGGATGATGTTAAAGAGTTTAAGTATAGCCAATTGAAATTTGTGGTCTGTATATTGTCCTGTAGTTCTGTAACAGGCGTCGTAAGGAGTAGACCAAGGCGCAGCGTGGTTAGTGCTCATCATGAATTTATTAGATCTGACCACTGAAACGAAGAAACAGACAGCCAAACAGTTCTGTCAGGTAAGAATTACTAAACAGAAATAAACCACCCACAAACACAATGAAAAAAAAACCCCTACTTAAATTAGGTCTCTAATCAGAGGCAACGAGATTCAGCTTCCTCCAATTAGAGACCAACCCCAAACAATTCCAACATAGAAATAGATACCCTAGAATAAACATAGAAATAGAAGAACATAGAACATAACCCAAAAACCCCAAAACACACAAACAAACACCCCCTGCCACGCCCTGACCAAACTACAATAACAAATAACCCCTTTTACTGGTCAGGACGTGACAAGTTCATTCAATGTAATTGGAGAATCCAGTGGGTTCTGGTAGCTACAAGACCATGGTGCTTGCCTACGGAGCTGTGAGGGGAACGGCACCTCCGTACCTTCAGGCTCTGATCAGGCCCTACACTAAAACAAGGGCACTGCGTTCATCCACCTCTGGCCTGCTCGCCTCCCTACCTCTGAGGAAGCACAGTTCCCGCTCAGCCCAGTCAAAACTGTTCGCCGCTCTGGCACCCCAATGGTGGAACAATCTCCCTCACGATGCCAGGACAGCGGAGTCAATCACCACCTTCCGGAGACACCTGAAACCCCACCTCTTTAAGGAATACCTGGGATAGGATAAAGTAATCCTTCTAACCCCCCCCCCCCTTTAATGGATTTTGATGCACTATTGTAAAGTGTTTGTTCTACTGGATATTATAGGTGAATGCACCAATTTGTAAGTCGCTCTGGATAAGAGCGTCTGCTAAATGACTTAAAATGTAAATGTAAATGTAGTCTTTAATAGCTGATTCTAATATTTGTAATTGATCATGTATATGTTTTTGCTGTTTGTTCTTTGTTATGGAGCCAAAAAGATTAGAGAAGTGGTACATCTCCATTTGGGATAGATTTCTCTTTGTGTTGTTGTTTGTTTAGTGTGTTCCAATTTCCCCAGAAGTGGTTAGAGTCTATGGATTCTTCAATTACATTGAGCTGATTTCTGATGTGCTGTTCCTTCTTTCCCCGTAGTGTATTTCTGTATTGTTTTAGTGATTCACCATAGTGATGGCATAGACTCAGGTTTTCTTGGTCTCTATGTTTTTGGTTAGATAGGTTTCTCAATTTCTTTCTTAGGGTTTTGCATTCTTCATCAAATCATTTGTTATTGTTGTTAATTTTTCTAGGTTGTCTGCTTGAAATTGTGAGATTTGATATGGAAGCTGAAAGGTCAAATATACTGTTTAGGCTTTCTACTGCCAAGTTTACACCTTCACTATTACAGTGAAATGTTTTGTCCAGGAAGTTGTCTAAAAGGGATTGAATTTGTTGTTGCCTAATTGTTTTTTGGTAGGTTTCAACACTACTTTCCTTCAATCTTCCTTTGGCTTTGATGCCTCATGATTGAGTATTGCTCTGTTCAAGTAGACTGTGATTTTGCTGTGATGTGATAGGGATGTTAGTGGGCTGACTGTGAACGCTCTGAGAGACTCTGGATTGAGGTCAGTGATAAAGTAGTCTACAGTACTACTGCCAAGGGATGAGCTGTACCATAGGAGTCTCCTCAAAGCCTACCAATGACTATATACAGACCCAGTGTGTTACAGAGCTGCAGGAGTCATGACCCGTTTTGTTGGTTGTTTTGTCATAGTTGTGTCTAGGGGGGCATATTTGGGAGGAAATACTATCAGCTCCAGGTGGGTGTTTGTCCCCCTGTGTGCTGATAGTGTCAGGTTCTTGTCCAGTTCTGGCATTTAGGTCGCCACAGACTAGTACATGTCCCTGGGCCTGGAAATGGTTGATCTCCCCCTCTAGGATGGAGAAACTGTCCTCGTTAAAGTATGGGGATTCTATTGGGGGGATATAGATAGCACACATGAGGACATTTTTCTGTGTTGAGATTTATAGCCAGATGTAAAATGTTCCTGTTTTGACTAATTTAATAGAGTGGGTTAGGTCTGCTCTATACCAAATTAGTATACCTCCTGAGTCTCCTCCCTGTTTCACACCTGGTAGTTTGGTGGATGGGACTACCAGCTCTCTGTAAACTGGAGGGCAACCAGTGGGTCTGTCTCCTCTATACCATGTTTCTTGTAGGATGACAATGTCTGTATTTCCAATTTCTTTCATGAAGTCTAGGTTCCTGCGCATTAGGCCAAAGGTAGATAACCTTAGACCTTGTATATTCCAGGATGAGAAAGTGAAAGCTTTGTGTTCCATAGTGTCTAGTGTTGTTTTCAAGGGTTTAGGCCCGGACCATTACAGTAGGTGTGAGCAGAGCATGTTGAGCATCTGATACATACCTCTTAGGTCATAGGATGAGGCTTGGGCGGGTGTATTCGTGGGGGTTGGGCCTGTTGCTCTGCTCAAGGCCTGGGCATATGTGTGGCTGTCATGTTGAGGTCTTTACTGTGGGGGGGGGGGGGGGGGGGGGCATAGGTCTGATCTGGGGGGGCCTATATACTGTAGGGTGTGGCCAGGCTTTGTTTGGCAGGGTCTCAGCTGATTGGGTTGTGGCTGGTGATGCTGTGGTCTGGGTGTAGGTCCTCTTGGCATGGGTTTTCTCGGTGCAGGTCCTTTGGGAGGGGGTCTTGCAGGTCTGGGATGGTGTCTTGATGTCCTGGGCGGGGTGTCCGTTGCTCCTGTTTGAGGTTCTGGGGCTGCGGTTGAGGGTGACATCCTTCAGGGTCCTGGCAAAAGTTGGGATTGCTGCCTTGTAGAGGTGGACCTGTCTCTCTTTCCTTTACAAAGTATTTCAGGATGAGTGGGGGCTTGGGGGAGGCTGTATGTTCTGCTAGAGAGGGCGGGTTAAATGAACATCTGTAATGTGGATCTGGATTGTGCATTGTGCTCTTATTGTGGTTGTGCTAAGGTTTGGTGCTATGGTTTTAGGAGGGGGGCTCACGGGGGGGGGGGGGGGGTAAATAAGGTGTTTTTAAGTTCATAAGGATGGCTCATTAAAGAAAACAATTCTAAGTCTCTTTCCTTCCTCTCTCTCAATTCAATTCAAGGGGCTTTATTGGCATTGGCAAAGCAAGTGAAAAAATATTACAGTAAACATTACACTCACAAAAGTTCAAAAATAATAAAGACATTTCAAATGTCATATGATGTCTATATATTATGTCTCTCTCCTCACTCACTCACTCACTCACTCACTCACTCACTCACTCACTCACTCACTCACTCACTCACTCACTCACTCACTCACTCACTCACTCACTCACTCACTCACTCTGTGTCTCTGAGCATGACCCAGTCTCTCAGCCCATCTCTATGTTATACACTATCAGGACATTATGTCTGAACATAACAAGCCAGTGTTTCTAAACATAACTCCCTCTCCCCTAGGTGCTGTTGTTCCATGACCAGACCTACGGGATACACTATGAGTACACAGTGTCTCTGAACGTAACTGAACGTGATGATGTCAGTGAGGAGCAGAGAGCACCAGAGCACCTCTACCTTTGGACACACAGCTCCTGGCAAGACTGCAACGTACAGTGTGGAGGAGGTATGACTCACACACACTGACACACATCACAAGGAGAGTCTTTGCAGGGTTTCTTATAGCTGTTGAGGAGGCTGAAAGTCATGCATAGTGACTTTCAGCCTCCCCCCTTCAGTCCCCCCCCCAACCCCCTCCAGTACACCCTCCCCCTTCAGTCCCCCCAAGTCCCCCCACCCCACCCCTCCAGTTCTCCCTCCAGTTCCCCCATCCCCTGCAGTTCCCCCATCCCCCTCCCCCTCCAGTCCCCCCTCCTCCCCGACCCTCCACCCCACCCCCTCCAGTTCCCCCATCCCCTCCAGTTCCCCCATCCCCCTCCAATTCCCCCATACCCCCTTCAGTTACCCCCCACCCCCCTTCAGTTACCCTCCACCCTTTCAGGTCCCCCCCACCACCCTTCAGTTCCCCACACCCCTCTTCAGTTACCCCCTTCAGTTCCCCCACCCCCCTTCAGTTCCCCACACCCCTCTTCAGTTACCCCCTTCAGTTCCCCCACCCCCCCTTCAGTTCCCCACACCCCTCTTCAGTTACCCCCTTCAGTTCCCCCAGCCCCCTTCAGTAACCCCCACCCCCTTCAGTACCCCCCACACCCCTTCAGTTCCCCCACCCCCCTTCAGTTCCCCCAGCCCCCTTCAGTTACCCCCTTCAGTTCCCCCAGCCCCCTTCAGTAACCCCCACCTCCTTCAGTACCCCCCACACCCCTTCAGTTCCCCCACACCCCTTCAGTTCCCCCAGCCCCTTCAGTAACCCCCACCTCCTTCAGCACCCCCCACACCCCTTCAGTTCCCCCACCCCCCTTCAGTTCCCCCAGCCCCCTTCAGTAACCCCCACCTCCTTCAGTACCCCACACCCCTTCAGTTCCCCCACCCCCCTTCAGTTCCCCACACCCCTCTTCAGTTACCCACTTCAGTTCCCCCAGCCCCCTTCAGTAACCCCCACCTCCTTCAGTACCCCCCACACCCCTTCAGTTCCCCCACCCCCCTTCAGTTCCCCCAGCCCCCTTCAGTAACCCCCACCTTCTTCAGTACCCCCCACACCCCTTCAGTTCCCCCACCCCCCTTCAGTTCCCCCAGCCCCCTTCAGTAACCCCCACCTTCTTCAGTACCCCCCACACCCCTTCAGTTCCCCCACCCCCCTTCAGTTCCCCACACCCCCCTTCAGTTACCCACTTCAGTTCCCCCAGCCCCCTTCAGTAACCCCCACCTCCTTCAGTACCCCCCACACCCCTTCAGTTACCCCACCCCCCTTCAGTTCCCCCAGCCCCCTTCAGTTACCCCCTTCAGTTCCCCCAGCCCCCTTCAGTAACCCCCACCTTCTTCAGTACCCCCCACACCCCTTCAGTTCCCCCACCCCCTTCAGTTCCCCACACCCCCCTTCAGTTACCCACTTCAGTTCCCCCAGCCCCCTTCAGTAACCCCCACCTCCTTCAGTACCCCCCACACCCCTTCAGTTCCCCCACCCCCCTTCAGTTCCCCACCCCTTCAGTTCCCTTCCACCGCTGCTGCTGCTATCCAGTGGGGTTACATGTTAGATATGGGTCTCTAATCTTGACTGTGGAGCGTCACGTCTTTGCTCCATGCTGATGCACTAATCTGGGGCTGGTTGCCCAGCGCAGAGGGTCCGCCAGGACCAGGGCTCCACAACAAACATCAAACACAGCCCGGCTGGATGGCTGCCTGCCGCAACGAGGGATGGGTAGAGGGCAGATGGGCTGTTGCTCTCACACACTCACTTGAGCAAACACACATATATATTGTTGAGGCTAGTGAGGTTGGGTTAGTGGGTTACACCTGGTTGGTGATGCTGGAGCCATTCGGCTGGGACTGAGGTAGTGGGATGGGGCTTGCAGGCTGGACTTAGAGGCTGTGTCGGAGGGTTAGTTGGATAGATTGTTGGGACTGAGGTAGTGGGATGGGGCTTGCAGGCTGGACTTAGAGGCTGTGTCGGAGGGTTAGTTGGATAGATTGTTGGGACTGAGGTAGTGGGATGGGGCTTGCAGGCTGGACTTAGAGTCTATGTCAGAGGGTTAGTTGGATTGATTGTTGGGACTGAGGTAGAGAGGGATGGGGCTTGGAGGCTGGGGTTAGAGGCTATGTCGGAGGGTTAGTTGGACAGACCGTTGGGACTGAGGTAGTGGGTTGGGTCTTGGAGACGTGTTAGAGGCTATGTCAGAGGGTTAGTTGGACAGGCCTTTGGAACTTGGGGGAGACAAATAGGCCCAGTGTTGGTCAACTTCAACAAAAAAATAAGTTACAATTATCAGTAGGTTGTACTTCAATTTGCTTTTGCACTCATCTCAACACTATTACATCAATTACATTATTTTTAAAAGGTTGATTACTTTGTAAAACTATTTAGTTATGAACTATAGTAAATCCATCAAATTATGAAGTGAAGTAACTCTCGAAGCAAGTCTGGTCATAATTAGAGTGAAAACAGCACCATGACACTAGCGGTTTTAACGCTAGCCAGTGATTGATTAGCTATAATGCATTGTTCAGTCTGAATCATTGGTAACATATGTCATTTAGCTGTGATAGGAGTTTCAACCTCGGCTGATGAGAGGGTGTGTGCTGGTTTAGGTTAACCACTTTCGTTTGTTTGTGGTTAGCTTATTGTATCCAGCTAGTGGTTAGCTTATTGTAGCCAGCTGGCGGTTAGTTTGTTGTAGCCAGCTAACAGTTAGGTTGTTGTAGCCATCTTGCTGTTAAATTATTTTAGCCAGCTAGTGGTGAGTTTGTTGTAGCCAGCTAGCAGTTAGTTTGTTATAGCCAGCTAACGGTTAGTTTGTTGTAGCCAGCTAGCGGTTAGTTTTTGTAGCCAGCTAATGGTTAGTTTTTGTAGCCAGCTAGCGGTTAGTTTTTGTAGCCAGCTAGCGGTTAGTTTTTGTAGCCAGCTAGCGGTTAGTTTTTGTAGCCAGCTAGCAGTTAGTATTTGTAGCCAACTAGCGGTTAGTTTTTGTAGCCAGCTAACGGTTAGTTTTTGTAGCCAGCTAGCGGTTAGTTTTTGTAGCCAGCTAGCAGTTAGTTTTTGTAGCCAGCCAACGGTTAGTTTGTTGTAGCCAGCTAACGGTTAGTTGGTTGTAGAGAGCTTGCGGTTAGTTGGTTGTAGAGAGCTTGCGGTTAGTTTATTGTAGCCAGCTAGTGGTGAGTTTGTTGTAGCGAGCTAGTGGTGAGTTTGTTGTAGCCAGCTAGTGGTGAGTTTGTTGTAGCCAGCTAGTGGTTAATTTGTTGTAGGCAGCCAGCTGTCTGATGACTTAAAGGGTTTTACCAAATTTGATCAGTGTTAATTCCTGAAAGTCGTTGGGGTCCTTACTGTAGGTCACTTTGGATAAAAGCGCCTGCGAAATGGCATATATCAGGGGTCGGCAACAGGCATGCAAGTGTTTTTTCCCAAGTATTGCCACAAATAAAAGACATACAGTATGTGATGGTGTCTCAATGTAATCAAGGTATGAAATTAATATTATTTTTAAATACAACCTCCTTTTGAGCTTAGTTGTGGTCAGTTTGCAGTGTACAAATGACTAGAATTATGTTACGCCCCCCCTACAAACCGCTTAGACAAAAACCATCCCGTGGCTGAATCTAGTTGCCTACATTTCATTTACATTTCAGCCATTTAGCAGACACTCTTATCCAGAGCAACTTACAGTAGTGAGTGCAGACATTTTTGTACTGGTCCCACGTGGGAATCAAACCCCAAACACTGCCATTGCAAACACCATGCACTACCAACTGAGCCACTGGGGACCCTATACCCCTGCAAACACCATGCACTACCAACTGAGCCACCTGGGACCCTATACCCCTGCAAACACCATGCACTACCAACTGAGCCACTGGGGACCCTATACCCCTGCAAACGCCATGCACTACCAACTGAGCCACTGGGGACCCTATACCCCTGCAAACACCATGCACTACCAACTGAGCCACTGGTACCCTATACCCCTGCAAACGCCATGCACTACCAACTGAGCCACCTGGGACCCTATACCCCTGCAAACACCATGCACTACCAACTGAGCCACTGAGGACCCTATACCCCTGCAAACGCCATGCACTACCAACTGAGCCACCTGGGACCCTATACCCCTGCAAACACCATGCACTACCAACTGAGCCACCTGGGACCCTATACCCCTGCAAACACCATGCACTACCAACTGAGCCACCTGGGACCCTATACCCCTGCAAATGACATGCACTACCAACTGAGCCACCTAGAACCCTATACCCCTGCAAACGCCATGCACTACCAACTGAGCCACCTGGGACCCTATACCCCTGCAAACGCCATGCACTACCAACTGAGCCACTGAGTTCCCTATACCCTGCAAACGCCATGCACTACCAACTGAGCCACTGGGGACCCTATACCCCTGCAAACACTATGCACTACCAACTGAGCCACCTGGGACCCTATACTCCTGCAAACACCATGCACTACCAACTGAGCCACCTGGGAACCCTATACCCCTGCAAACACCATGCACTACCAACTGAGCCACTGGTACCCTATACCCCTGCAAACGCCATGCACTACCAACTGAGCCACCTGGGACCCTATACCCCTGCAAACACCATGCACTACCAACTGAGCCACCTAGGACCCTATACTCCTGCAAACACCATGCACTACCAACTGAGCCACTGAGTTCCCTATACCCCTGCAAACGCCATGCACTACCAACTGAGCCACCTGGGACCCTATACCCCTGCAAACGCCATGCACTACCAACTGAGCCACCTAGGACCCTATACCCCTTCAAATGCCATGCACTACCAACTGAGCCACCTAGAACCCTATACCCCTGCAAACGCCATGCACTACCAACTGAGCCACCTGGGACCCTATACCCCTGCAAACGCCATGCACTACCAACTGAGCCACCTGGGACCCTATACCCCTGCAAACGCCATGCACTACCAACTGAGCCACCTGGGACCCTATACCCCTGCAAACGCCATGCACTACCAACTGAGTCACTGGGGGCCCTATACCCCTGCAAATGCCATGCACTACCAACTGAGTCACTGGGGGCACTGTATCCCTGGCAAATATTATGTGCATAAACCTATTTAGCATAGAGTTCTACTTGACATTTTGTTGCCCACTTTTGGAGAGATTCAAATATGAGGAAAACCTGAAGTCCTCACAGGAGAGTCCACGTCTCACTGTGTGTATGGAACAAATCTCTGTTTCCTTGGTAACCAGAATTCATTATTACTCTTCCAGTATCTTTCGGCTTTTAGAGTAAATATTATGAGTCGTTTTCCCTCCAAATGAATTCTGCCGACACACTATTGCTCTGAGAAGAACACTAAGGGATGGGGTGGGGGGTGGGGGTGGCATAACCGTCAGGGAGCCTGTACACAGTGTTCATAAAACATTTCCCATCACATGATTTTGGGACGATGTAGGAACATGAAACCTGTGACATATATATTGTAGTTGGAAGCCAGATTTAGTCATTTCTGAGCCATATAGTAGAAACCCATGAGCACATAACACAATATAACACAAACACACTAGTCCTTATATACTGTAGTGCACTTAACACAATATAACACAAACACACTAGTCCTTATATACTGCAGTGCACTTAACGCAATATAACACAAACACACTAGTCCTTATATACTGTAGTGCACTTAACGCAATATAACACAAACACACTAGTCCTTATATACTATAGTGCACTTAACACAATATAACACAAACACACTAGTCCTTATATACTGCAGTGCACTTAACGCAATATAACACAAACACACTAGTCCTTATATACTGTAGTGCACTTAACGCAATATAACACAAACACACTAGTCCTTATATACTGTAGTGCACTTAACACAATATAACACAAACACACTAGTCCTTATATACTATAGTGCACTTAACACAATATAACACAAACACACTAGTCCTTATATACTGTAGTGCACTTAACACAATATAACACAAACACACTAGTCCTTATATACTGTAGTGCACTTAACACAATATAACACAAACACACTAGTCCTTATATACTGTAGTGCACTTAACACAATATAACACAAACACACTAGTCCTTATATACTGTAGTGCACTTAACACAATATAACACAAACACACTAGTCTTTATATACTGTAGTGCACTTAACACAATATAACACAAACACACTAGTCCTTATATACTGCACAACTTCTGACCAGAGGGAAGGAGAAAGGATGGATTTTCATAAAGTTGGAACAAAGCCCAGATCTCGAGCCCTGCGCACACGCACGCATGCACGTATACACACACACACACACACACACACACACACACACACACACACACACACACACACACACACACACACACACACACACACACACACACACACACACACACACACACACACACACAGTAGTCAGGGCCTTACCCAGCAAGTGGTGGTTTGGATAGGGGCCAGCTCAGCTCCAAATATAGGACTTCAGTCTTCTGATTTAGTGTTAATTAACTGAGTTTTATTGTGTAATTACCTTCGCATTAGACCAGGCTATGATGTAGTTCACTGGAGGGTTATGCCGGTTGAGACAGAGGCTTGAACTCCATGTGTTTTGTGTGTGTAAAGCTGTTTGAAGGTTTTTTGAGACAGCGTCTCTCTCTCTCTCTGTCTCTCTCTGTCACTCTCTCTCTCTGTCTCACTCTCTCTCTCTCTGTCTCACTCTCTCTCTCTGTCTCTCTCTCTCTGTCTCTCTCTCTCTCTCTCTCTGTCTCACTCTCTCTCTCTGTCTCTCTCTCTCTCTGTCTCTCTCTTTTTTTGTCACTCTCTCTTTCACTGTAATTTGTTTGTGTTTGTATACCTCAGATTATAACTGTGTGTGTGTGTTTCCAGGTGAGAGGAGGACAGTGGTGTCCTGTATGAGGCTGGTCAATAAGAGCATGACTCTGGTGAATGACAGCCTCTGCCAACCAGAGAACAGGCCATTACCCCAAGTACGACGCTGCAACTCACACCCCTGTCAGTACAGGTGAGACACACTTCAAACACAAGCACATGCACACATACACTTATAATCATGGGTATACACACACACACACACACACACACACACACACACACACACACACACACACACACACACACACACACACACACACACACACACACACACACACACACACACACACACACGTACACACACACACACTGTATCAGGAATAGTTGAATGAGAAACAGGATGATGAAAATATTGCATCATCCTGTTTCTGAGTGATTATAAAAAAAACAGCTCCATTGAATTCAATTGGCTATAGAAGGAGGATCCAGAATACATGTGCAGTCGAGTGCCTGTCAGCATGCAGTGCCTGTCAGCATGCAGTGCCTGTCAGCATGCATGCACAGTGTGATTGTTTCATGTCCTACTCAGGCAGAGTTTTACATTAGAGGAACGTGCAGCAAGGAATGTTTCTGAGCTGTACTGCTGATGCATTTAAACCAGACCACTGATCTCTCTGTTCAAAGAAACTGGGCTGTATCTCAAATGGCACCCTATTCCCTATATAGAGCACTACTTCCATAGGGCACTGGTCAAATTAGTGCACTATATAGGGAATAAGGTGCGAGATGTACGTGGTTTAAGGTGCCTTATTACCTTATCCACATAAAAGGCAGAGTGCTGTCTGGCCTATTGAACCGGCCTCACACTGACTCCCACTAATGTACTTGTATATCACTCAAACTTCAGGGTAGAGACTTCTGTTGTCGCTTTGAACTAGCTCACCTGATTCACCGAAACATGGGCTTGATAAGTAGTTGACAAGTTGAATCAGGTGTGCTAGCTCAGGAATGGTTCAAATACATGGAACGACTGGAGTTCCCCAGGAGAGACATTCCACTTCTTCCCGCTTCAGCTCACACCAAGACAAGCAACTGGGACCTCTGCCTCACAGATTCATGTCTGCCCTCCTGAAATGTTTTTAGTCAGTTGTGCCACCAAAAAGCTAGCTATTAGTCAACGTGAGTGGGCACATTTCAGGCTGAGGAGTGAGGCTACAAATCCCCTTATGTTACACTCACTGGACTGTGGTTTCACTCTGTCTAGATTTTAGCCTCTAGAATCTAGATTCTAAAGATTCTAGAATTCTAGCCCATCTATATTCTAGCTGGTAAGTTGAGCACGGGGTTCTGTATTTCTGTTCATTTAACTTTATTTTAATTGAAAAAGATTCCTTTCAAATTATTCTTGAGTATATTCTGTCAATACGGTGCTAACTTTATACGACAGCCCCCATAGACATTGTATATATTTTTGGGCAACAGAAAAAGGACCTGCCCCAAATGGCCCCCTATTCCCTATAGTGTAATACATGTGACCCAGGCCCGGTCAAAAGTAGTGCACTATACTGTATCGGGAGTAGGGTGCCATTTGGGATGTAGACAAAGACTCCCTGTATTTGGACCCAGCCCAGTTATACGTTTCTAAGACATACATTGATGTGGATATAATTTGCAGTCTCTTAGCCCCTTTCCCCTTTGCATCCATTCAGTGGATCAGTCAGCTGCATCTCTACCATATAGGCAGGACTTGTTAGGTACAGCCAAATATTGAATGGAAGTGGATAGTAACAGGACGTCCTCGACAACTACAATGATTATTATTATTTGACCATGCTGGTCATTTATGAACATTTTAACATCTTGACCATGTTCTGTTATAATATCCACCCGGCACAGCCAGAAGAGGACTGGCCACCCCTCATAGCCTGGTTCCTCTCTAGGTTTCTTCCTAGGTTTTTGGCCTTTCTAGGGATTTTTTCCTAGCCACCGTGCCTCTTTCACATGCATTGCTTGCTGTTTGGGGTTTTAGGCTGGGTTTCTGTACAGCACTTTGAGATTTCAGCTGATATACGAAGGGCTATATAAATAAATGTGATTTAAATTTGATTTAAAAAAGAAAGGAAGAGGAGGAGGGATAAAAGACTAGAACATGGAAGCAGAACACACACGCACGCATGCACATACACACACACAGACGGACAGAGAGACAGACGGACAGAGAGAGAGACAGACAGACAGAGAGAGAGACAGACGGACAGAGAGACAGACGGACAGAGAGAGAGACAGACAGACAGAGAGAGAGACAGACAGACAGAGAGAGAGACAGACGGACAGAGAGAGAGACAGACGGACAGAGAGAGAGACAGACAGAGAGAGAGACAGACGGACAGAGAGACAGACGGACAGAGAGAGAGATAGACAGAGAGAGAGACAGACGGACAGAGAGACAGACAGATGGACAGACAGACTGGGACCTCTCCATCTACTCCTTTAGTTTATTACTACATCACCTGGAAAATAGAGGCCCAGTTTTCCACAGGCCTCAGGTGTTTGGCTGTAACTCTTTACGACCTCATTTCACCAGGCCTGGTGCTGTAAACCCCAAACTCTGTCACATCTACAGGGTAATGTTCATCAGGCACCAATTGGAAGAAGATGCTCTGAAACTGGGGAGGGACTACCTGGACTTGGTCCAATAAGAAAGGTTATTTTTCCTTTTCTGTTTCAAAACGTTTTGCTACGACGTGCCCTACTGATCACGACCCAGTGCATTAGTCAACACTACTTCATTGGCGACATCGTAGCATACAAAAGACACTTGGTGGTTTTTAATACTAGGAGGATAGTGTGTTGGCACTCTTTTTTGTTTTGAATGAGAATTTAAGAGTATTTCAATTGCTCAATTTGTCTGTGTTTTGTGTTGCATAGCGAACCACTCTTGTTTAACACAGAGAACACTTAAAGGTCCAATGCAGCCATTTTTATCTCAACAGCAATCATTTACGGGTAACAATTAAGTACCTTACTGTGATTGTTTTCAATTAAAATGGCCAAAATTGCTTCTTAGCACAGAGCAATTACTCAAGCAAGAATTTTGTAGGACTGAGTGGGGAGTGGGAAACTGAGAACTAGCTGTTATCGGAAGAGAGTGGGGAGTGGGGAGTGGGAAACTGAGAACTAGCTGTTATCGGAAGAGAGTGGGGAGTGGGGAGTGGGGAGTGGGAAACTGAGAACTAGCTGTTATCGGAAGAGAGTGGGGAGTGGGGAGTGGGGAGTGGGGAGTGGGAAACTGAGAACTAGCTGTTATCGGAAGAGAGTGGGGAGTGGGGAGTGGGGAGTGGGGAGTGGGAAACTGAGAACTAGCTGTTATCGGAAGAGAGTGGGGAGTGGGGAGTGGGGAGTGGGAAACTGAGAACTAGCTGTTATCTGAAGAGAGGTTTGGAACTCTTTTTCTTCTTATTAATGAACTAATTTACTGCCTGGTGACATCAGCAGGCAGGCCAAAACTCCATCCCACCAGAAGAGGCTGAAATTTCAGACTGTATTTTCAAACAGCTCTTACACTAAAAGGGCATTACTGTCACGTTGTGCGCAACTGGTTGAATGTAAGTCAGGTGCAGGAGAGCAGAGATGGGTGATAACAGGCGCCAAAGTACACAAACGGTACAATAAACAAAACATACGGGTCAAACACATACCCGGCGCAAACCAGCCTGATGCGAACCACACGTAACAAACAAACAATTCCACACACAGACATGGGGGGAACAGAGGGTAATATACATTTGGTCAGATGAGGGAATGTGAACCAGGTGTGCGGAAAACCAAGACAAAACAAATGGAAAATGAAAGGTGGAGCGGCGATGGCTAGAAGACCGGTGACTTCGACCGCCGAACGCCGCCCGAACAAGGATAGGGACTGACTTCAGCGGAAGTCATGACAATTACCATCATTTTCACAACCTCACAGTGTGGAAATGTATATAAAACATAGGGAAATCACGTTTTTGACTGCACTAGCCCATTAAATGTTTACTGCCATGTTGATTAAAAGAGATGGTGCTTATTTCTACACTTTCATTTCTACATATCTGCCAACATTAACCTGTTGATAATTTTACTTTAATCAATTTAATCAGAAAATACTTTATTGGCATGGAACGGGTTATCACATTGCCAAAGCAAATATTTAGAAACATATTAAAAAACATACACATGATAACACACACACGCACTCTACACACACATACACATGGTTTTTGTATTGTAGATACACTACCGGTCAAAAGTTTTAGAACACCTACTCATTCAAGGGTTTTTCTTTATTTTTACTATTTTCTACATTGTAGAATAATAGTGAAGACATCAAAACTATGAAATAACACATATGAAATCATGTAGTAACCAAAAAAGTGTTAAACAAATTCAAATACATTTTATATTTGAGATTCTTCAAGTAGCCACCCTTTGCTTTGATGACAACTTTGCACACTCTTGACATTCTCTCAACCAGCTTCACCTGGAATGCTTTTCCAACTGTCTTGAAGGAGTTCCCACATATGCTGAGCACTTGTTGGCTGCTTTTCCTTCACTCTGCGGTCCGAATCATCCCAAACCATCTCAATTTGGTTGAGGTCGAGAGATTATTGTCACGTCCTGACCATAGTAAGAGGTTATTTTCTATGGTAGAGTAGGTCAGGGCGTGACAGGGGGTGTTTTTTGTTTTTCTATGTTTTGTATTTCTATGTTTAAGTTCTAGTTTTTCAATTTCTATGTTTTTTTGTGGGTTGATCTCCAATTGGAGGCAGCTGGTCCTCGTTGTCTCTAATTGGAGATCATATTTAAGTTGGGGTTTTTCTTCCTGGGTTTTGTGGGTTATTATATTTTGAGTACTGTTTGTTTCTCTCTGTGTCACGGTTTGTTGTTTTGTCATATTCAGTTATTTGTGTATTGCAAAGTTTCACGGATTTAATAAAATGTGGAACTACAACCGCGCTGCACTTTGGTCCGCTCCTTTCGACTGCTGTGACAATTGTGGTAAAATAGCCCTTACACAGCCTGGAGGTGTGTTGGACCATTGTCCTGTTGAAAAGCAAATGATAGTCCCACTAAGCCCAAACCAGATGGGATGGAGTATCGCTGCAGAATGCTGTGGTAGCCATGCTGGTTACGTGTGCCTTGAATTATAAATAAATCACAGACAGTGTCACCAGCAAAGCACCCCACACCATAACACCTCCTCCTCCATGCTTTACGGTGGGAAATACACATGCGGAGATCATCTGCTCACCCTCACCGCGTCTCACAAAGACACAGCGGTTGGAACCAAAAATCTCAAATTTGGACTCCAGACCAAAGGACAGATTTCCACCAGTCCAATGTCCATTGCTCGTGTTTCTTGGCCCAAGCAAGTCACTTCTTTTTATTGGTATCCTTTAGTAGTGGTTTCTTTGCAGATATTCGACCCTGAAGGCCTGATTCACACAGTCCTCTGAACAGTTGATGTTGAGATGTGTCTGTTACTTGAACTCTGTGAAGCATTTATTTGGGTTGCAATTTCTGAGGCTGGTAACTCTAATGAATGTATCATCTGCAGCAGAGGTAACTCTGGGTCTTCCATTCCTGTGGCGGACCTCATGAGAGCCAGTTTCATCATAGCTCTTGATGGTTTTTGCGACTGCACTTGAAGAAACATTCAAAGTCTTTGACATTTCCGTATTGACTGACGTTCATCTCTTAAAGTAAAGATGGACTGTCCTTTCGCTTTGCTTATTTGAGCTGTTCTTGCCATAATATGGACTTTGTTTTTTACCAAAGAAGGCTATTTACATTTTACATTTACATCATTTAGCAGACGCTCTTATCCAGCGACTTACAAATTGATCTTCTGTATACCCCCCTTGTCACAACACAACTGATTGGCTTAAACGCATTAACAAGAAAATAAATTCCACAAATTAACTTTTAAGAAGGCACACCTGTTAATTGAAATGCATTCCATGTGACTACATCATGAAGCTGGTTGAGAGAATGCCAAGAGTGTGCAAAGCTGTCATCAAGGCAAAATGTGGCTATTTGAAGAATCTCAAATATAAAATATATTGAGATTTGTTTAACACTTTTTTGGTTACTACTGTACATGATTTCATGGTTTTGATGTCTTCACTATTGTACTATAATGTAGAAAATAGTAAAAAAAAGAAAGAAAAACCCTAGTAGGGGTTCTAAACCTTTTGACTGGTAGGGTGTGTGGTAGGGTGTGTGGTAGGGTGTGTGGTAGGGTGTGTGGTAGGGTGTGTGGTAGGGTGTGTGGTAGGGTGTGTGGTGTTCTAAAACTTTTGACTGGTAGGGTGTGTGGTAGTAGAGTAGTGGCCTGAGGGAACACACTTAATGTGTTGTGAAAAGTGTTATGAAATGTAATGTCATATAACTACTTTAATGTTGCTGGACCCCAGGAAGAGGAGCTGCTGCCTTGGCAAGTAATAATGGGGATCCATAATACACCCCAGGAAGAGTAGCTGCTGCCTTGGCAAGTAATAATGGGGATCCATAATAAACCCCAGGAAGAGTAGCTGCTGCCTTGGCAAGTAATAATGGGGATCCATAATAAAACCCAGGAAGAGTAGCTGGTGCCTTGGCAAGAACTAATGGGGATCCATAATAAACCCCAGGAAGAGTAGCTGATGCCTTGGCAGGAACTAATGAGGATCCTTAATAAACCCCAGGAAGAGTAGCTGATGCCTTGGCAGGAACTAATGAGGATCCTTAATAAATACAAATGCAAATCATCTCTATCTCTCACTTTCCCTCTCTCTCCCTCTTTCTCTTTCTCCCCCTCCCTCTCTCTCTCCTCTCCCCCTCTCCACATCTATCTCTCTCTCCAGGTGGGTGACAGGGGAGTGGGGCCAGTGCTCGGTGACGTGTGGGAAGGGTCTCCAGCTGCGTGAGGTGGGCTGTGTGTACCAGCTGCAGAACGGATCCCTTATCCACACACGGGACTTGTACTGCCAGGGGGGCAAACCCCCCGCCCTGCAGGGCTGCGAGGGACGCCACTGCCTCGTTGCCTGGGAGGCCTCTGAGTGGTCCAAGGTCTGTTGTGGTGGGGGTGGGGTGTGTGCTTGTCTATGAGACTATTCGTGGATGCGTGTTTGAGTGTTTCCGCACGTCTGTGTGTGTCCACGTGTCTATGCGAGTGCCCGTGTGAGTGAGACACAGAGAGAGAGAAATAGTAAACCACTTACTTTCCTCAAAGTTTGATGCAGAATCATGTAGGAGCAGCGCTGCAGTAGTACTGCATAATATAGACATCTGTCACCCCCCCCCCCTCTCTCTCTCTCTCTCTCTCTCTCTTTCGCTCTCTCTCTCTTCCCTTGCTCCACTGAAGAGGAGGTGGAGTGGGTTGGAGAGGGGAGCTAATGAACCACCACAGGAGGCTTCTATAATGAGTAACACTCTGCCCTCTCTCTCTCGCTCCCTCTCACACTCTCTCTATCCTCATATTTCTATTCACTTCACTTTCCTCCCTCTCTTTTTCCTGACATCACCCTAACCTCCCTCTCCCTCTTCCTCTCCCTCTCCTCCTCCACCTCACACTCCTCCTCTGACCTCATCTTACCTCCACTCTTTTTCTTCTCCTTTTCCATCCCCTCTCTTCCCTCTCTACTGTAATTATTTTCTACCTCTTCCTCCCTCTTTCATGTTCCCTTTTCTCTCCTCTATATGTCCCTTCCCTTTGTCCCTCTCCCTCAACTCATCTCCATCTCCCTCCCTCTCTCCCCCCTTTTCTTCCCTCCCTCCACTCTCTTCTTCCCTCCCCTGGTCTCCCTCTCCCTTCTCCCTCCCTCCTCTCCCCAGTGTTCTTCAGACTGTGGCAGTGGGGTCCGTCGGAGGATAGTGAGGTGCACCAACCCCCAGGGGAGCTGTGACCCCCTCTCTCAGCCTGCTGACCAGGAGCCCTGTGAGGACCGCTCCAAATGTTACGAGTGGAAGACTGGGGACTGGTCCAAGGTATGGGCCATACACACACATAAATGACACACACACACAGACACATACTCTCTCTTTTTAATCAAATATCTATTTACAGAGATCTCCCATGTGGAGAGGACTCTCACCCCAGATGCCCCCTTCCAATTGATTAATCCCTCTCTGTGACACAGCGGTGTAGGTGATGCCAACATGGTGCCAATGCTGTGCCTGTCCTGATGTGGGCATCTTGACAGATAGCCTGACTGCACCTGCATCACTGTCTGCCTGCATTCTAAATGACACACACACACACACACACACACACACACACACACACACACACACACACACACACACACACACACACACACACACACACACACACACACACACACACACACACACACACACTCTCTCTCTGCTGGAGAAATGGACTAAGGCACCTTGGCCCTCACACCTTCCCAGCCACCAGTCTCCCTTCCCATCTGTCTAACTAGGGCAGGGCAATAGAAACAGGCTCAAGTCCATTTCAATTCCTGTGGGTGAGAATGGACATGGGGAGTGTAGTTTAATTCCTGAAATGTAATTGACCTCCTTGTCTGCTGTGGCTGGCTGTGAGGGGAGAGGAGTCAACCTTTATTCCTGTACTCGTACTACACACAGACACATGAAGGAACACACACACACAGTAAAGTCCTCAGACCGGGATGGTACATACAAGCAAACCTCCTTATTAACACTTTGAACTACAGTAGGCGCCAGTCGGCTACTCTGGATCTGCGTCCCAAATGGCACTACTTTTGACATTTGCCACTTGGGATTCATCCTCCGAGCTGAACTATACACTCGTCTGCTGGGCTCTGCAGTGGGCAAAAACCCTCCATTTACAAAACATGTTCACTAATCATTCTGTTTGATTACTTGTCTCTTTAGAGATCATTTCAAAACTGAGAGTTCAGGATGAATGAAAGCTCTGAGTAATGCAAAGTGTTTCCTCTCACGGATGAGTCCCAAATGGCACCCTATTCTCTACATAGTGCACTACTTTTGACTACAGTCCTATGGGCCCTGATCATACAGTGGGGGAAAAAAGTATTTGATCCCCTGCTGATTTTGTACGTTTGCCCACTTACAAAGAAAGGATCAGTCTATAATTTTAATAGTAGGTTTATTTGAACAGTGAGAGACAGAATAACAACAAAATCCAGAAAAACGCATGTCAAAAATGTTATACAATTATTTGCATTTTAATGAGGGAAATAAGTATTTGACCCCTCTGCAAAACATGACTTAGTACTTGGTGGTAAAACCCTTGTTGGCAATCACAGAGGTCAGACGTTTCTTGTAGTTGGCCGCCAGGTTTGCACACATCTCAGGAGGGATTTTGTCCCACTCCTCTTTGCAGATCTTCTCCAAGTCATTAAGGTTTCGAGGCTGACGTTTGGCAACTCGAACCTTCAGCTCCCTCCACAGATTTTCTATGGGATTAAGGTCTGGAGACTGGCTAGGCCACTGCAAGACCTTAATGTGCTTCTTGTTGAGCCACTCCTTTGTTGCCTTGGCCGTGTGTTTTGGGTCATTGTCATGCTGGAATACCCATCCACGACCCATTTTCAATGCCCTGGCTGAGGGAAGGAGGTTCTCACCCAAGATTTGACGGTACATGGCCCCGTCCATCGTCCCTTTGATGCGGTGAAGTTGTCCTGTCCCCTTAGCAGAAAAACACCCCCAAAGCATAATGTTTCCACCTCCATGTTTGACAGTGGAGATGGTGTTCTTGGGGTCATAGGCAGCATTCCTCCTCCTCCAAACACGGCGAGTTGAGTTGATGTCAAAGAGCTCCATTTTGGTCTCATCTGACCACAACACTTTCACCAGTTGTCCTCTGAGTCATTCAGATGTTCATTGGCAAACTTCAGACGGGCATGTATATGTATTCTTGAGCAGGGGGACCTTGCGGGCGTTGCAGGATTTCAGTCCTTCACGGCGTAGTGTGTTACCAATTGTTTTCTTGGTGACTATGGTCCCAGCTGCCTTGAGATCATTGACAAGATCCTCCCGTGTAGTTCTGGGCTGATTCCTCACCGTTCTCATGATCATTGCAACTCCACGAGGTGAGATCTTGCATGGAACCCCAGGCCGAGGGAGATTGACAGTTCTTTTGTGTTTCTTCCATTTGCGAATTATCGCACCAAATGTTGTCACCTTCTCACCAAGCTGCTTGACGATGGTCTTGTAGCCCATTCCACCCTTGTGTAGGTCTACAATCTTGTCCCTGACATCCTTGAAGAGCTCTTTGGTCTTGGCCATGGTGGAGAGTTTGGAATCTGATTGATTGATTGCTTCTGTGGACAGGTGTCTTTTTTACAGGTAACAAGCTGTGGTTAGGAGCACTCCCTTTAAGAGTGTGCTCCTAATCTCAGCTCGTTACCTGTATAAAAGACACCTGGGAGCCAGAAATATTTCTGATTTAGAGGGGGTCAAATACTTATTTCCCTAATTAAAATGCAAATCAATTTATAACATTTTTGACATGCGTTTTCTGGATATTTTTGTTGTTATTCTGTCTCTCACTGTTCAAATAAACCTACCATTAAAATTATAGACTGATCCTTTCTTTGTCAGTGGGCAAACGTACAAAATCAGCAGGGGATCAAATACTTTTTCCCCCCACTGTAGGTTGGGCACTATATAGGGAAAAGGGACGTATCCTGTGTGATTGTAACCTCAACTAACTCATTCAGCTGTTCTGTTCTGTAATGTACTGCCAGGAATTAAAACACCCATATCTTAGTTAATAAATGTACAAATTGTCCAGATATCCTCCCCAAGGGGAACTAAATAACTACTATATGGGCGGTTACAATACTCCACACAGAATAACATGCTATAACGCTTTACTAATCAAATAGAGACAGGAGCAACACAGTAGAATAATAATGGAGACAGCGTTATACAGGAAGTATACGAACAAACAAGGACAACATATACGCTATATGTGTTCCAACAAATTACAGATTAGAAACTGGGTGGTTTGAGCCCTGAAGGCTGATTGGCTGACAGCCATGGTATATCAGACCATATACCACGGGTATGACAAAACATGTATTTTTACTGCTCTAAATACGTTGGTTACCAGTTTATAATAGCAATAAGGCACCTCTGGGATATATGGTATATGGCTGGGATATGTGGTATATGGCTGGGGTATGTGGTATATGGCTGGGGTATGTGGTATATGGCTGGGGTATGTGGTATATGGCTGGGGTATGTGGTATATGGCTGGGGTATGTGGTATATGGCTGGGGTATGTGGTATATGGCTGGGGTATGTGGTATATGGCTGGGGTATGTGGTATATGGCTGGGGTATGTGGTATATGGCTGGGGTATGTGGTATATGGCTGGGGTATGTGGTATATGGCTGGGGTATGTGGTATATGGCTGGGGTATGTGGTATATGGCTGGGGTATGTGGTATATGGCTGGGGTATGTGGTATATGGCTGGGGTATGTGGTATATGGCTGGGGTATGTGGTATATGGCTGGGGTATGTGGTATATGGCTGGGGTATGTGGTATATGGCTGGGGTATGTGGTATATGGCTGGGGTATGTGGTATAACAGCCCTTAGTCGTGGTATATTGGCCATAAATCACACCCCCTTATGCCTTATTGTTTAATTATAAAAAGGCCTTAAAAGACATGTTGACTGTTCAAAGACTGTAGAATGATTTTACTGTACTGCTAGAACTCCTTTGTGAATTTACATGAATATGAATGAATATGAATATGACATTTTCCCATTAGCAAAATTAAATTTAAGAGGTACATTTTTATTTATTTATCCTTGTTATTGTTAAGGAAACCGAGCAGTACATTCTCCCATAATAAACAAAAGTCATCAAGAATATTGGCAATTATAAATCTACAAATATCTCTTTCATGTAGACAATGCCAAAATAAATGCAAACAGTTTCTGGATGCTCATCACAACAAGTACAGTTCATGTTAATGTCTTTTTTCAGTTTCTTCAGGTAATGATTCACAGGGTAATACTTATGGATCATTCTGAAAGAGACCTCTTTGAACTTGTTAACAAGCAGATAAGCAGCTATTTGTGTGGTAATAACCAAACATTTTTCCAACAGATATTATTAACAAATGTATTCCAGTAAGTTAGAAGTAAGGAATATATATATAACATTTCCTTTGAAATAAAGCACGTATTGTTCTGAGGGAGCAAGGAGAAACACATTTTTCCTCCTGGACAGTCAACTGGACTAAGCGACGATATCTCAAATCAAATCAAATCAATAAAGAAGGTGAGGTGAGGTCTGGTTACACCTCTAAACAGCATGACAGTTCCAGATGGAATAGCATCAAAGACTAAGTAAACTCTTTAGGTGTAACAGGGATATGTAAAGAGCTCAAAAAATCTTCAGAACTGAGTAACATGCCTTCTGCATTAAACGGTGACTCACCAGGAGGATATGATTATCAACCCAGTTCTAAAAACAAAGACTTGTTTCTATACAAAATGTTTGTATTGTTCCAAATGAAATACCTATGAGGGGAAAAATGATTGTCACGGATCCCTCCGGAACTATCATTACGCACACCTGGCCCCTATTCCCAGTGATTAGTGCTTGTGTAAGTGTGCCCTTGGTTCACCATTGTCTTGTCGATTATTGTAACTATGTCCGTTGGTGGTGTGAGTACCTGTGCTGTGTGTTTTGGCTCTCATGCCGTTGTGGATTGAGCAGGTGATTACGGGTCTCGTCCCGTGTGTTAATCATTGTGCGTGTGTGTTATTTATTCGAGGTACTCCTCGCTCTTTTGTTTGGGGTTCAACCCTGTGTTTTGTTACGTGTTTGATTGGTCTTCATCCCCGTGCCTTTACACTGCACGCCGTAATTTGGGCTTAATAATAAAAACGATTACGCATTCCTGCGCCTGTCTCCCGACCCTTCATACCAGCGTGACAGTGATGTTTATATTTTAATACCACACTAAGGACATGTGTCTATGAAAGCAGATCATTTTGAATCTTATCAATGTTATAGTTACAAAGCAAAATAAAATTGAAGCCAGCAAAACAGGAGATATAATGAGGGATGAAATTCCAAATTGAAGTTGGATTCTTTAAGAAATGTTTGGCCCAATTTACCTTCAAAGTATTATTCAAAGTAGGGAAATCATTAAAAAAATAATCTAGCACCATATTCATGGAGCTCTGTGTGGGGGCTGCGTTAGATCGGTGTAATGTCTACCTGGAGCTCTGTGAGGGGGCTGCGTTAGATCGGTGTAATGTCTACCTGGAGCTCTGTGAGGGGGCTGCGTTAGATCGGTGTAATGTCTACCTGGAGCTCTGTGAGGGGGCTGCGTTAGATCGGTGTAATGTCTACCTGGAGCTCTGTGAGGGGGCTGCGTTAGATCGGTGTAATGTCTACCTGGAGCTCTGTGAGGGGGCTGCGTTAGATCGGTGTAATGTCTACCTGGAGCTCTGTGAGGGGGCTGCGTTAGATCGGTGTAATGTCTACCTGGAGCTCTGTGTGGGGGCTGCGTTAGATCGGTGTAATGTCTACCTGGAGCTCTGTGAGGGGGCTGCGTTAGATCGGTGTAATGTCTACCTGGAGCTCTGTGAGGGGGCTGCGTTAGATCGGTGTAATGTCTACCTGGAGATCTGTGAGGGGGCTGCGTTAGATCGGTGTAATGTCTACCTGGAACTCTGTGAGGGGGCTGCGTTAGATCGGTGTAATGTCTACCTGGAGCTCTGTGAGGGGGCTGCGTTAGATCGGTGTAATGTCTACCTGGAGCTCTGTGAGGGGGCTGCGTTAGATCGGTGTAATGTCTACCTGGAGCTCTGTGTGGGGGCTGCGTTAGATCGGTGTAATGTCTACCTGGAGCTCTGTGTGGGGGCTGCGTTAGATCGGTGTAATGTCTACCTGGAGCTCTGTGAGGGGGCTGCGTTAGATCGGTGTAATGTCTACCTGGAGCTCTGTGTGGGGGCTGCGTTAGATCGGTGTAATGTCTACCTGGAGCTCTGTGAGGGGGCTGCGTTAGATCGGTGTAATGTCTACCTGGAGCTCTGTGTGGGGGCTGCGTTAGATCGGTGTAATGTCTACCTGGAGCTCTGTGTGGGGGCTGCGTTAGATCGGTGTAATGTCTACCTGGAGCTCTGTGTGGGGGCTGCGTTAGATCGGTGTAATGTCTACCTGGAGCTCTGTGTGGCGGCTGCGTTAGATCGGTGTAATGTCTACCTGGAGCTCTGTGTGGGGGCTGCGTTAGATCGGTGTAATGTCTACCTGGAGCTCTGTGTGGGGGCTGCGTTAGATCGGTGTAATGTCTACCTGGAGCTCTGTGAGGGGGCTGCGTTAGATCGGTGTAATGTCTACCTGGAGCTCTGTGTGGGGGCTGCGTTAGATCGGTGTAATGTCTACCTGGAGCTCTGTGAGGGGGCTGCGTTAGATCGGTGTAATGTCTACCTGGAGCTCTGTGTGGGGGCTGCGTTAGATCGGTGTAATGTCTACCTGGAGCTCTGTGTGGGGGCTGCGTTAGATCGGTGTAATGTCTACCTGGAGCTCTGTGTGGGGGCTGCGTTAGATCGGTGTAATGTCTACCTGGAGCTCTGTGTGGGGGCTGCGTTAGATCGGTGTAATGTCTACCTGGAGCTCTGTGTGGGGGCTGCGTTAGATCGGTGTAATGTCTACCTGGAGCTCTGTGTGGGGGCTGCGTTAGATCGGTGTAATGTCTACCTGGAGCTCTGTGAGGGGGCTGCGTTAGATCGGTGTAATGTCTACCTGGAGCTCTGTGTGGGGGCTGCGTTAGAACATCTGGTTCAGTCATCATCAGACAAGCTGGAGAACATCTGAAGGTTTTGTGTGTGTGTGTGTGTGTGCTGTCTGTCTGTGTGTGTGCAGACGGTGTAGATGCCATAGCCCAGTTCTCATTAACAGTAATCTCCACTAATCCTTCATCAGAACATTCTAGAGGGGGTTTGTTAATCCAAACTGGCTATTACAGAGCTGCATTTTATTCCAAGAAGTTGCACTCTCCCCTTGTTTACACACACACACTGTTAGTGGTAAGAATCACTTAATTCAGGAGCACTACAGTAAGGCAGTTAACACCCGAAAACAACTGCTCCCTGGGCTCCGATGACATGGGAAACACTGCCATATACAGTGCACTACTTTTGACCAGGGCCCATGCAGCTCTGTTCAAAAGTAGTGCACTATAAAGAGAATAGGGTGCCATTTGAGACACACCCTACCTCACCATTCCCACTGAGAAGGGACTTCAGTCCGGCATTTAGACATTCTGACAGAGCTGCTGCCGGAATTCCTTTAATCTTCCCAAGGTGTTCTTTTCCAGTTACACAACACTGTCTGTTCAAAATGGCACCCTATTCCCTATATAGTGCACTACTTTTGTTCAGGGCCCCATAGGGCTCTGTTCAAAAGTAGTGCACTACTGTAAGTAACAGGGTGCTATGTGGGACGGAGACACTGACTAGTGTTCCTCTACCTCCACATATTCGAACAGGCTTTTTAAAGGGCTTTTAAATGAAAGCCACCCGACACTGACCTTTCCCTGTTAACACACCGAGTAGAGGAGCCTCTGATTGGACTGTCAGGTGTTCTGTAATGGAGCTGGGAGAGAGCTGGGGATGGAGCTGGGAGAGAGCTGGGGATGGAGCTGGGAGAGAGCTGGGGATGGAGCTGGGAGAGAGCTGGGGATGGAGCTGGGAGAGAGCAAGGGATGGAGCTGGGAGAGAGCTGGGGATGGAGCTGGGAGAGAGCTGGGGATGGAGCTGGGAGAGAGCTGGGGATGGAGCTGGGAGAGAGCAAGGGATGGAGCTGGGAGAGAGCTGGGGATGGAGCTGGGAGAGAGCTGGGGATGGAGCTGGGAGAGAGCTGGGGATGGAGCTGGGAGAGAGCTAGGGATGGAGCTGGGGATGGAGCTGGGAGAGAGCTGCGGATGGAGCTGGGAGAGAGCTGGGGATGGAGCTGGGAGAGAGCTGGGGATGGAGCTGGGAGAGAGCTGGGGATGGAGCTGGGAGAGAGCTGGGGATGGAGCTGGGAGAGAGCTGGGGATGGAGCTGGGAGAGAGCTGGGGATGGAGCTGGGAGAGAGCTGGGGATGGAGCTGGGAGAGAGAGCTGGGGGTGGAGCTGGGAGAGAGCTGGGGATGGAGCTGGAGAGAGCAAGGGATGGAGCTGGAGAGAGCAGGGGATGGAGCTGGGAGAGAGCTGTGGATGGAGCTGGGAGAGAGCTGGGGATGGAGCTGGGAGAGAGCAGGGGATGGAGCTGGGAGAGAGCTGGGGATGGAGCTGGGAGAGAGCTGGGGATGGAGCTGGGAGAGAGCTAGGGATGGAGCTGGGGATGGAGCTGGGAGAGAGCTGCGGATGGAGCTGGGAGAGAGCTGGGGATGGAGCTGGGAGAGAGCTGGGGATGGAGCTGGGAGAGAGCTGGGGATGGAGCTGGGAGAGAGCTGGGGATGGAGCTGGGAGAGAGCTGGGGATGGAGCTGGGAGAGAGCTGGGGATGGAGCTGGGAGAGAGCTAGGGATGGAGCTGGGGATGGAGCTGGGAGAGAGCTGCGGATGGAGCTGGGAGAGAGCTGGGGATGGAGCTGGGAGAGAGCTGGGGATGGAGCTGGGAGAGAGCTGGGGATGGAGCTGGGAGAGAGCTGGGGATGGAGCTGGGAGAGAGCTGGGGATGGAGCTGGGAGAGAGCTGGGGATGGAGCTGGGAGAGAGCTGGGGATGGAGCTGGGAGAGAGCTGGGGATGGAGCTGGGAGAGAGCAAGGGATGGAGCTGGGAGAGAGCAAGGGATGGAGCTGGGAGAGAGCAGGGGATGGAGCTGGGAGAGAGCTGGGGATGGAGCTGGGAGAGAGCTGGGGATGGAGCTGGGAGAGAGCAGGGGATGGAGCTGGGAGAGAGCTGGGGATGGAGCTGGGAGAGAGCTGGGGATGGAGCTGGGAGAGAGCTAGGGATGGAGCTGGGGATGGAGCTGGGAGAGAGCTGCGGATGGAGCTGGGAGAGAGCTGGGGATGGAGCTGGGAGAGAGCTGGGGATGGAGCTGGGAGAGAGCTGGGGATGGAGCTGGGAGAGAGCTAGGGATGGAGCTGGGAGGGAGCTGGGGATGGAGCTGGGAGAGAGCTGGGGGTGGAGCTGGGAGAGAGTTGGGGATGGGGCTGGGAGAGAGCTGGGGATGGAGCTGGGAGGGAGCTGGGGATGGAGCTGGGAGAGAGCTGGGGATGGAGCTGGGAGAGAGCTGGGGCTAAAGCTGGGGATGGAGCTGAGAGAGAGCTGGGGATGGAGCTGGGAGAGAGCTGGGGATGGAGCTGGGAGAGAGCTGGGGATGGAGCTGGGAGAGAGCTGGGGATGGAGCTGGGAGAGAGCTGGGGGTGGAGCTGGGAGAGAGCTGGGGATGGAGCTGGGAGAGAGCTGGGGGAGATGGGGCTGGGAGAGAGCTGGGGATGGGGCTGGGAGAGAGCTGGGGATGGAGCTGGGAGAGAGCTGGGGCTAAAGCTGGGGATGGAGCTGAGAGAGAGCTGGGGATGGAGCTGGGAGAGAGCTGGGGATGGAGCTGGGAGAGAGCTGGGGATGGAGCTGGGAGAGAGCTGGGGATGGAGCTGGGAGAGAGCTGGGGGTGGAGCTGGGAGAGAGCTGGGGATGGAGCTGGGAGAGAGCTGGGGGAGATGGGGCTGGGAGAGAGCTGGGGATGGGGCTGGGAGAGAGCTGGGGATGGAGCTGGGAGAGAGCTGGGGGTGGAGCCGGGAGAGAGCTGGGGATGGAGCTGAGAGAGAGCTGGGGATGGAGCTGGGAGAGAGCTGGGGATGGAGCTGGGAGAGAGCTGGGGATGGAGCTGGGGAAGATGGGTCTGGGAGAGAGCTGGGGATGGGACTGGGAGAGAGCTGGGGATGGAGCTGGGAGAGAGCTGGGGATGGAGCTGGGGAAGATGGGACTGGGAGAAAGCTGGAGATGGAGCTGGGGAAGAAAGCTGGGAATGGTGGAGAGAGCTGGGGATGGAGCTGGGGAAGAAAGCTGGGAATGGTGGAGAGAGCTGGGGATGGATCTGGGGAAGAAAGCAGGGAATGGTGGAGAGAGCTGGGGATGGGTTTCACTTTCCAACATGCCACCCATTTTCTGTCTGAAAAGTTCTATGTCACGTACCTGATGAAAGGACGTTCAGGTGCCAGCGTCTTGGTCAGTTTCTCATTTTGGAAATCTAATAACAGGAATAACTGTTGGCCGCCATTTAGTGCCGGGCTTATATCTGGTGTGTTGTTCTGACCCTGTGCTAATAGTGTTACTCCCCCCCATCCTCTAACCATCCTGAATGTATTACCTCATTTTCTCTCCTAATGATGTTAAAGGGGAATTCTGGAATTTAAAACTAATGACTCAGATACGTGGTGGGGTGTCCATTGTTGTTGTTCTTTGAATCCCCAATTGCCCCTTTAAAGTCCTCAAATTACTCCTCTGTCCCACTCCCCCAACGCTGGACAATAAACTGACCGGCTCTCCTCATCTCCTCTCTTCCCACCACTATCAGACCATAAGTCTATTAGCATGTATTAGAATATCACTCAGATAAGCTGCTGATTCAATTGTGGTGTTGTTGTGAGTAATGAGCAGGTCATGCCTCTAGGGATGTGGCTATGATATTAGAGCTATGTGCATCCCAAATGCCACCCTGTTCCCTTTATAGTGAACTACTTTTGACCAAAGCCTTATGGGCTCTATAGGGGATAGGGTGTCATTTGGGATACAGATATATAGTCTTATGGGAGTGTTGCTATGATCGTGTCCCCATCAGCTTGTCTCCTAATGATGTTTCAGATAATGTTCTCTCTGTCTCTTTGTTTGTGTTTTAATTTGTTTGTTTGTGTTTTAGCAGTGGTGTGTGTGTGTGTGTGTGTGTGTGTGTGTGTGTGTGTGTGTGTGTGTGTGTGTGTGTGTGTGTGTGTGTGTGTGTGTGTATGTGTGTGTGTGTGTGTGTGTCTGTCTGTGTCTGTCTGTGTTTGGCAGTATGTGTGTGCTTTCCTCTGTGTGTGTGTGTCTCTCCAGGGCCTTATCTCATAGACTTATCTCATTGTGATCATGTTCATCAGCGATAATGAAAGCTTGGTGAAAAAACCTTCTGAGAATCATTCTAATTACCTATAGAGATGTGGGATCATGATCATCGGATCGTTTTAGCTCTCCTCAGCAGTAAGGAGAGAGCAGTGTCAAGTCAACAAGTCCTTTGGTAGAACACCGGGCCGTTTACAATAGCTATTGAAATGGCTTCCACTAATTGCCTCTCTGTGAAGCGAATAGTAAACCCGCCCTCTTGAATCGAGGGCCTGGGAACCACTGTTGTTCAGTGTTAATCATTGGACGAGACTATAGCTCTTGGCTGCCAAGACACAGGCCTGTGTACAATGGGAATCCGTTGTCTGTCGCCTCTGGTGTTTCCGAGCTTAGAATATCAAAGTCCTCTTTCTTTGACCCCAATCCATGTTTGTTTCTCCTAGCCCCTTACCTCCAGCTCCTACCTCCAGCCCCTTACCTCCAGCCCCTACCTCCAGCCCCCTACCTCCAGCCTCTGTCAAAATACTTCCTCTCGAGTTTGGAAGAGAAAGTAACTCAAGTGATTGGATCTTTCCAGTGCTCATCATCCTGTGGGAAGGGCCTGCAGTCCAGAGTGGTTCAATGTATGCACAGAGTGACAGGTCGCCACGGTAATGACTGCCCCGTGGTGTTCAGACCACCCACCTACCGGCCCTGTCACCAGGAGGCCTGCAATGACAAAGTCAACGTCAACACCATCACCTCCCCCAGATTAGGTAACATAGTTTGTGTGTGTGTGTGTGTGTGTGTGTGTGTGTGTGTGTGTGTGTGTGTGTGTGTGTGTGTGTGTGTGTGTGTGTGTGTGTGTGTGTGTGTGTGTGTGTGTGTGTGTGTGTGTGTGTGTGTGTGTGTGTGTGTGTGTGTGTGTGTGTGTGTGTATACATAAGTGGGTGCACATGTGTGTACTGTGTTTCTCTGTCTGTTGACATGGCCCCTGTGCCCTTGTTCCTCTGTGTCCTTGTTCCTCTCCAGCTGCTCTGACCTACAAGTGCACAGGAGACCAGTGGACTGTGTACTGCCGTGTGATCCGAGAGAAGAACCTGTGCCAGGACATGAGATGGTACCAGCGCTGCTGTGACACCTGCAGAGACTTCTACGCCAACAAAACACCCCGCAAGAGTTAATGATGAAAGCACTCGCACACATACTGTACACAGACAGACACACACTTCACCTAGTGCTACGATTTTAGATGCTTCTGTAACACTTGACTTAAAGCTTGCGGGTATAATGCTTTGTAAGTCGTTATAAGCATGAATGAGCCTTTATAATGTTTTATAATAAGGCTTATGATATGATATGTCTCTCTATGTATCAGCATGTTAACCGACTCAAAATGGCTGTTATTTAGACTGCTTCAGGAGATGATACAAATATATTGTATGGGTCTCATGGCAGGTTATTATGCCGGCCGGCTTTAAGTAAAGAGTTACAGATGTTTTTACTGAATTATTCATATTCTTATTATTAGTTATAGGACATTCAATTTTGGAGAAAAAAGTGGAAATGAGTGCAGAGACCATTTCAAGTGGGATCATAAGCTTGCTGTTGTCATGAAGACTTGAAAACCTTCTTTAACTTGTTTTATTGCTGTAAACCAAAGCGAGGGACTTCGAAGTCTGGGGAGTCTCTCGATGGGTAGCCTGTCACGTCAACGTTTCTTGTACAGTGTGATTTAACATTAGCGTTAACATATGTGATAACACTATGTGGAAAGTTCATTGTTGTCAGATTGTCTATAGATGCTCAGTGAACTATCAAAACATGTCCGATTTTCATGGCCTCCCGGGTGGCGCAGTGGTCTAAGGCACTGCATTGCAGTGCTAGCTGTGCCACCAGAGACTCTGGGTTCGAGCCCAGGCTCTGTCGCAGCCGACCGGGAGGCCCATGGGGCAGTGCACAATTGGCCTAGCATCGTCTGGGTTAGGAAGGGTTTGGTTGGCAGGGATATCCTTGTCTCATCGCGCACTAGTGACTCCTGTGGCGGGCCGGGTGCAGTGCACGCTGATCAGGTTGCTAGGTGTACGACACATTGGTGCGGCTGGCTTCCGGGTTGGATGAGCGCTGTGTTAAGAAGCAGTGGGGCTTGGTTGGGTTGTGTTTCGGAGGATGCATGGCTCTCGACCTTTGCCTCTCCCGAGTCCGTACGGGAGTTGCAGCGATGAGACAAGACAGTAACTACTAACAATTGGATACCCTGAAATTGGGGAGAAAAAGGGGGTAATTTTTTTTTTTTAAACCATGTCCGATTTTCAAATGCACACGCCGAATCTAAGAATACAGCTAGGGTGGCTGAATATGAGTAATTGTATGTTACTTGGCGGCAGGTAGCCTAGTGGTTAGAGCTTTGGGCCAGTAACTGAAAGGTTGCTGGATCAAATCCCTGAGCTGACAAGGTAAAAATATGTTGTTCTGCCCCTGAGCAAGGCAGCTGACTCCCCGTTCCCCGGGCGCCGAAGATGTCCATTAAGTCAGCCCCCCGCACCTCTCTGAGGGGGGGTTGTGTTAAATGCGGAAGACACATTTCAGTTGAATACATTCAGTTGACTAGGTTGTCCAACTGACCCAGTCTAGTGAGTGGCCAGCCAGTGGCTTGGTGAATACAGGGCCAGCTGAACTAAACACAAGAGAATATGCAGAATATGCGGCTGGTGGCACCTTAATTGGGAAGGACGGGCTCATAGTAATGGAATAAATGGAATGGTTTCAAACACATCAAATACATGATACCATTCTCCTTTCCCTTACTTACATAGATATAATGTATGTACATCACAGGAGGCTGGTGAGGGGAGGACTGCTCATAATAATGGCTGGAATGGAGTGAATGGAATGGTATCATGTGTTTGATGTGTTTGAAACCATTCCATTGATTCTGTTCCATCTGCTACTATGAGCCCGTCCTTCCCAATTAAGGTGCCACCAGCCGCCTGTGACATACATACAGTACTTACACACACGTACATTGAAAGACCTGTAAGTACTTTGTTATTGCATGTTAACAGAGGTGCAGTTGACATGTAATACATCCAAATGGTAGTTTGTACGTAGTCTGAGCATGTAGATCTGTAGGGGACTATTCAGATAAAGTGGGACTGCATATTCTCTTGTGTTTAGTTCAGCTGGCCCTGTATTCACCAAGCCACTGGCTGGCCACTCACTAGACTGGGTCAAGAGACCTGGGACGTGTTCATTAGGCACCAGATGGACTGAAACAGGTAGGGACTACTTGAACTTGTTCAATAAGAAACGCTCATTTTCTTTTTTCCCTTGCAACGTTTGAAAACTTTCTGTTGTGTGCTTTAATGAACATGACCCTGGTTTCTTCTCTTAGGGACAAACCGTAACTTGATGACTTGAGATAACGTGAATTTCGCATTGACATCAACCCATAAGCTAAGTCTTGGTTCCACGTTTGGATCTCAAGTTAGGATTTGTCCCTTAGTTCCACTATAGACTAGGTGTACTTGCATTTTGTTGCTGTTTTTGGTTGATGTCATTGTCATTTTTTGACGGTTGTTGTTATTTAAAACTAGCCAGGAGCCGTTGTAAGGTACTGTAGTTCTACATTGAAATGATCAAGCTAACGATAGGAGACCCACTATTCCCTAGGCTCACCTGAAGGCCTTGGACAGCCCATGTAGCATCTGTCTCTCTCTTGAGGATCCAATGTTGGAGACAGTGCAGTGGTGGGGGTGTAACTTAAGAGAAGATTAGATGTATCTTAAGTTACTTTTGTCCTACAGTTAACCACATACAGTGTATTCAGTACTGTATATGTGAGTGGAACCCACAACCCAGTGTCGTTAACACCTTACTCCAACTACGCTCCATGAACCAACTGAGCTATCTCAGTGAAGCAGGTTGCAGTTAGGTTGTTAGGTTCGTTGTAAAACAAAAATCCCTGTGTCATGTGTATGTCTGTTGTCCTCCCTTGGTGCTTGAGGTGTGCGTCGTCATGACGATGTACCAAATGTGACGTAAACTAGTCTCTGGTTTCAAACTTTACACTTACTCCAAACCTGGTGCTTGTTAACATTTCCATACATCATCAAACTTTACACTTACTCCAAACCTGGTGCTTGTTAACGTTTCCATACATCATCAAACTTTACACTTACTCCAAACCTGGTGCTTGTTAACGTTTCCATACATCATCAAACTTTACACTTACTCCAAACCTGGTGCTTGTTAACGTTTCCATACATCATCAAACTTTACACTTACTCCAAACCTGGTGCTTGTTAACGTTTCTATACATCATCAAATTTTACACTTACTCCAAACCTGGTGCTTGTTAACGTTTCCATACATCATCAAACTTGATATTGGTTTTAACTATTAAACAATCATTCAAACACAATGTGAGGCTTACACCGATTTCAACAGCTTGCCCTTGTGCATGAGTGTGACAAAAGTAGACGTCACAAACATCAGCATGTAAACATGAATGGAGGCAGCGTTATGTTTGCTACAAAAGGATGGTGCAGTAGATAACTGACTGTAAATAATGTACAGTTATCACAGACATTCTTTATCCAAAAAGGACGAAGTGACTCCAGTTGTGTTCACGTTTTACAGATTATGACTTAAAGGGGTAATCTGCAGTTGTGTTCACGTTTTACAGATTATGATTTAAAGGGGTAATCTGCAGTTGTGTTCACGTTTTACAGATTATGACTTAAAGGGGTAATCTGCAGTTGTGTTCACGTTTTACGGATTATGATTTATAGGGGTAATCTGCAGTTGTGTTCACATTTTACAGATTATGACTTAAAGGTGTAATCTGCAGTTGCTACATACATTATTTGATTTATAAATGAGCTCAGCTCAACTGTCTTACCCCATCAGAACCCCAAATGCTTGTTTTACTCCACAAACACTATAAAGCCTTGAAACATGGTTAAAATGATCAGTTTCATATCATGGATGGTCAGTCCTTGCATCCATAGCTCGGTCTATGAATTTGAGAGTAGTTACATTTCTCCAGACTTTTTGGATTGTTTTAACTGCTGATTGACGCTTTAATCACTTTCCAAGGGTATTACGTAACATTCAGCTCTGTACTGTATATCGATGTCACTGGCCTAGTTCTCTTGGTTCTTGGAGTTGGCTGAAGTAGAAACAGATCTAGAGTTACCAGGCTATGTAGTGTAAATCTATATTTCTAGCCTGGTTCTTTGTGGTCTATGGAGACCACCATGACTAATCAGTTAGCCCCCAGGTAGAGACCCTGACTCCCAGGCAGCCCCCAGGTAGAGACCCTGGCTCCCAGGTAGAGACCCTGACCCCCAGGCAGCCCCCAGTTAGAGACCCTGACCCCCAGGTAGAGACCCTGACCCCCAGGCAGCCCCCAGTTAGAGACCCTGACCCCCAGGTAG
This sequence comes from Salmo trutta, assembly GCF_901001165.1. Lineage (NCBI taxonomy): Eukaryota > Metazoa > Chordata > Actinopteri > Salmoniformes > Salmonidae > Salmo > Salmo trutta. The sequence goes on from NC_042985.1 coordinate 9,213,585, forward strand.
AGATCCTGACCCCCAGACAGAGACCCTGACCCCAGGTAGAGACCCTGACCCCCAGGCAGCCCCCAGGTAGAGACCCTGTCCCCCAGGTAGAGACCCTGACCCCCAGATGGAGACCCTGACCCCCAGGTAGAGACCCTGTCCTCCAGGCAGCCCCCAGTTAGAGACCCTGTCCCCCAGGTAGAGACCCTGACCCCCAGGTAGAGATCCTGACCCCCAGGTAGAGACCCTGACCCCCAGGTAGAGACCCTGTCCCCCTGGCAGAGACCCTGTCCCCCTGGCAGCCCCCAGGTAGAGACCCTGACCCCCTGGCAGCCCCCAGGTAGAGACCCTGACCCCCTGGCAGCCCCCAGGTAGAGACCCTGTCCCCCAGGTAGAGACCCTGACCCCCAGGTAGAGACCCTGACCCCCAGGTAGAGATCCTGACTCCCAGGTAGAGACCCTGACCCCCAGGTAGAGACCCTGTCCCCCAGGTAGAGACCCTGACCCCCAGGTAGAGACCCTGTCCCCCAGGTAGAGATCCTGACCCCCAGGTAGAGACCCTGACCCCCAGGTAGAGACCCTGACCCCCAGGTAGAGACCCTGACCCCCAGGTAGAGACCCTGTCCCCCAGGTAGAGACCCTGACCCCAGGTAGAGACCCTGACCGCCTGGCAGCTCCCAGGTAGAGACCCTGTCCCCCAGGTAGAGATCCTGACCCCCAGGTAGAGACCCTGACCCCCAGGTAGAGACCCTGACCCCCTGGCAGCCCCCAGGTAGAGACCCTGTCCCCCAGGTAGAGATCCTGACCCCCAGGTAGAGACCCTGACCCCCCGGCAGCCCCCAGTTAGAGACCCTGACCCCCAGGTAGAGACCCTGACCCCCAGGTAGAGACCCTGACCCCCAGGTAGAGACCCTGTCCCCAAGGTAGAGACCCTGACCCCCAGGTAGAGATCCTGACCCCCAGGTAGAGACCCTGACCCCCAGGTAGAGACCCTGACCCCCTGGCAGCCCCCAGGTAGAGACCCTGTCCCCCAGATAGAGACCCTGACCCCCAGGTAGAGACCCTGTCCCCCAGGTAGAGATCCTGACCCCCAGGTAGAGACCCTGACCACCTGGTAGAGACCCTGACCCCCAGGTAGAGACCCTGACCCCCAGGTAGAGACCCTGACCCCCAGGTAGAGATCCTGACCCCCAGGTAGAGACCCTGACCCCCAGGTAGAGATCCTGACCCCCAGGTAGAGACCCTGACCCCCTGGCAGCCCCCAGGTAGAGACCCTGACCCCCAGGTAGAGATCCTGACCCCCAGGTAGAGACCCTGACCCCCAGGTAGAGACCCTGACCCCCAGGTAGAGACCCTGACCCCCTGGCAGCCCCCAGGTAGAGACCCTGACCCCCAGGTAGAGATCCTGACCCCCAGGTAGAGACCCTGACCCCCTGGTAGAGACCCTGACCCCCAGGTAGAGACCCTGACCCCCCGGCAGCCCCCAGTTAGAGACCCTGACCCCCAGGTAGAGACCCTGACCCCCAGGTAGAGACCCTGACCCCCAGGTAGAGACCCTGTCCCACAGGTAGAGACCCTGACCCCCAGGTAGAGATCCTGACCCCCAGGTAGAGACCCTGACCCCCAGGTAGAGATCCTGACCCCCAGGTAGAGACCCTGACCCCCAGGTAGAGACCCTGACCCCCTGGCAGCCCCCAGGTAGAGACCCTGTCCCCCAGGTAGAGACCCTGACCCCCAGGTAGAGACCCTGTCCCCCAGGTAGAGATCCTGACCCCCAGGTAGAGATCCTGACCCCCAGGTAGAGACCCTGACCCCCTGGTAGAGACCCTGACCCCCAGGTAGAGACCCTGACCCCCTGGTAGAGATCCTGACCCCCAGGTAGAGACCCTGACCCCCAGGTAGAGACCCTGGCCCCCAGGTAGAGACCCTGGCCCCCAGGTAGAGACCCTGACCCCCAGGTAGAGATCCTGACCCCCAGGTAGAGACCCTGACCCCCAGGTAGAGATCCTGACCCCCAGGTAGAGACCCTGACCCCCTGGCAGCCCCCAGGTAGAGACCCTGACCCCCAGGTAGAGATCCTGACCCCCAGGTAGAGATCCTGACCCCCAGGTAGAGACCCTGACCCCCTGGCAGCCCCCAGGTAGAGACCCTGACCCCCAGGTAGAGATCCTGACCCCCAGGTAGAGACCCTGACCCCCTGGTAGAGACCCTGACCCCCAGGTAGAGACCCTGACCCCCAGGTAGAGACCCTGTCCCCCAGGTAGAGACCCTGACCCCCAGGTAGAGACCCTGTCCCCCAGGTAGAGACCCTGTCCCCCAGGTAGAGACCCTGACCCCCAGGTAGAGATCCTGACCCCCAGACAGAGACCCTGTCCCCCAGGTAGAGACCCTGACCCCCAGGTAGAGATCCTGACCCCCAGACAGAGACCCTGTCCCCCAGGTAGAGACCCTGACCCCCAGGTCAGTAAGCCCCCAGGTAGAGACCCTGGCCCCCAGGAAGCCCCCAGGCAGAGACCTTGGCCCCCAGGCAGAGTCCCCAGTATTGGGATAAGAGCTGATATGGGCCCAGGTCAGAACAGAGAAAACAAACAGCCCAGCTCTCAGAACTCCTGAGTCCCACATTCCCAACCCTTCAGAGCAGGGAACCATTAATCAATCAAACAATCTAACATGGTACTGTTTACCTACGTGTTCAGAACATGTAGGACAGAGGACCACCCTGGCAGTACCGTGTGTGTGTGTGTGTGTGTGTGTGTGTGTGTGTGTGTTTGCATGCATGTGTGTAATCGATGCATGTCTCTGCGGTACGAGCCGTCAGTGGTGAGATCTTCATTGAAAAGGTCACACTGTTCACACTTTGAAGACAGACTTGTAAAGAAAACATCACGGTTAAAGACATGCTCCGGTACTTTGTGAATAAGAAAGTATTTTGTAACCTTCCCACTTTGGACTGGATGTGTCAATGTGTAGTTCATACATGCATAATCACTGTCTTGCCTCAATTAGGCAGAAATTCCTAGTTAGAAGCTGTGCCAAGCCATCTTCCTGACATTTCCCCCTCGTGGGCCAGCCTCTTAGCAATTTGAGTTCTAGCCAATAAGCTTCAGCCCCTCACATTTGAGTGACCAGTTATTCAGTGAGGTCGGAGGGTGGGCCCAACGGCTCAGTGGACACAGCAGAGAAAGAGCACGAGAGAGAGAGAGAGACAGAGCAATGACGTGGTGCACATATCAGTGACTTAGTACATTTTACATTTTAGTCATTTAGCAGACGCTCTTATCCAGAGTGACTTACAGTAGTGAATGCATACATTTCATACATTTCTTTCCCCCGTACTGATCCCCTGTGGGAATCGAACCCACAACCCTGGCGTTGCAAACACCATGCTCTACCAACTGAGCCACACGGAACCAGTACGCAATTTTTAGGGACCACTTATGGCTCGTGAATGCTACTTTCGGTACTACTGGCTAAAAAGTAAACAAAACTACCGGAGAATCTCTTTAAACAGCTGAGACCGGCCCATAGAGTTAGACAGATGGCACATATTTGCATCGTTGCCATAATGGCTTCTGTGACTGAAAAAGTCCCACCAAGTTGACTACTTCAAAAGGTGTAACTCCTCAATGGTGAGGTGATGTCTATGCTAAAATAGGATTTATGGCAAGTGGGCCCTCTATAAAACTCTATGGCCTGGCCTGCAATTGAATGATACTGGTTACGGATAGAGGGGCCGAGGCATGTGGGTCTTGTTTCAACTCTGGTACCTACAGGTAGAATATGATGCCATTCCAGCTTATGCCTAGACCCTGTAGTTGGGGCTATGGAGACCCTGTAGTTGTGGCTATGGAGACCCTGTGGTTGTGGTTATGGAGACCCTGTAGTTGTGGCTATGGAGACCCTGTGGTTGTGGCTATGGAGACCCTGTGGTTGTGGCTATGGAGACCCTGTGGTTGTGGCTATGGAGACCCTGTGGTTGTGGCTATGGAGACCCTGTGGTTGTGGTTATGGAGACCCTGTGGTTGTGGCTATGGAGACCCTGTGGTTGTGGCTATGGAGACCCTGTAGTTGTGGCTATGGAGACCCTGTGGTTGTGGTTATGGAGACCCTGTGGTTGTGGTTATGGAGACCCTGTGGTTGTGGCTATGGAGACCCTGTGGTTGTGGCTATGGAGACCCTGTGGTTGTGGTTATGGAGACCCTGTGGTTGTGGCTATGGAGACCCTGTGGTTGTGGCTATGGAGACCCTGTAGTTGTGGCTATGGAGACCCTGTGGTTGTGGTTATGGAGACCCTGTGGTTGTGGTTATGGAGACCCTGTGGTTGTGGCTATGGAGACCCTGTGGTTGTGGCTATGGAGACCCTGTAGTTGTGGCTATGGAGACCCTGTGGTTGTGGCTATGGAGACCCTGTGGTTGTGGTTATGGAGACCCTGTGGTTGTGGTTATGGAGACCCTGTGGTTGTGGCTATGGAGACCCTGTGGTTGTGACTATGGAGACCCTGTGGTTGTGGTTATGGAGACCATGTGGTTGTGACTATGGAGACCCTGTGGTTGTGACTATGGAGACCCTGTGGTTGTGGCTATGGAGACCCTGTGGTTGTGGCTATGGAGACCCTGTGGTTGTGGCTATGGAGAGACTGTGAATATACCATACAGGTGCAGTGGGGATGACTCCTGTTAAGAAGGAGGCTTGACCTCAAGTGTGGGATCACATTTCAAAGTTCTGACCCCTTTCCGTTGGTGTGTGTGTGTGTGTGTGTTGAATAGAGGCCTCAGTCCTGGCTCTCCAGACAGCCTGTGGGGTTTGAATGGTGCTAACTGACGACATAATTCACTACTGTGGAATCCAGCTTTGTTTCACGTTCTCTGTATTGTGTGTTTCTGTTGTTGTTGTTTTCCCATATGTAATTGTGGATTAACATTTTTTTATTATTTAATACAGAAAAGTAGCTGCTTTTTTATGAGTAATTGTTGCAACCTTCTTCAACTGCTATGTTACTGATATAGTGCAAATATGCTTAAATATTCCTGTACTGTATGTTATTGTAGTTGCACATATGTTTGGTACATAAATTGCCACTACATGTATTTTATGGTGCTGATTCAGTTTAAAATACGTTTTGAACTGTTAACACTTAAATAAATGAATGTGTTCTTTTACAGGGATTTAACCATTTGAGTTTTTTTGTTAATGTGCCTTACAGTCATTCTATACCTGTACTGTTATACAGTGATACTCCAAGATTCACAGACAAATGTGACCTTAACAGAAATCTGAGTACAAATCTGAATGATTGGAAATATATATATTTTTAAAGTCTACTGTAAGTTGATTCGTTTTATTTTTGACATAATAAAATGTGATTTTACATGGAGACTAATATGATGTTATGTTTCTGAAATTGATTTTCTTATCCTCTTTTCTTGTGTTGTTAAAACCGCTGACTTTAAAAACAGTTAAAATGGGTTCATGCAGAACCAACCAGCTTCTGCAGAATTCTAGGGATGAAAGCTTCCGCAGAATTCTATGAGAGAGCGTTGGCTGAAGTCTTGAATGAGAAAGCTTCAGCAGAATTCTAGAACAAGAAAGCGTCAGTCAGGTTCTAGACATGAAAGCTTCAGCAGAATTCTATAATGAGAACATTGGAAGTTTTTAATAAGAAAGCTTCAACAGAATTCTAGACATGAAAGCTTCAGCAGAATTTGACTAGAATTATACAAGACAATGTTGGCAGAATTCCATAATGAGAAAGCTTCAACAGAATTCTAGACATGAAAACTTTTGCAGAATTTGACTAGAATTATACAAGACAATGTTGGCAGAATTCCATAATGATAATTTTTGGAAAGGAGCATCAACAAACTTTTAGTATGATCACGCCTGGGTGAGTCTATTTTCATAGTCAGTATATTTCGATATTCAGACTGGCTGCTCACTTCAGCATCACCATGAATATATTCAGTAATAGAGTCTTCAGAACGGACATAAAAAGATGGCTCTAAAATCCAAGCAATTTATCAAAATCCAACATGGCATCACTATACAATGTGCCATTTGTATTCCAAATGATACACCCAATATGTCTGCCAGTCCACCCAACACAGTTCATGTATAGCACTAAATAAGAATGTCTGTTCTAGTCATTCTAACTCTATTCTTGGGCCACTTGCTGGGTTAGAGGATGACGATTGGCCATCTGGCTTGCTCTCATTAATGGCTCTGAGGTGAGGTGGCGGGAGCGGATAAAGGGAAAGGTTGCGTTCTCTCTCTCGTTTTCTCTCCCTCTCCCTCTCTCTGTGATGAGTGGAGATGTGAAACAAGGAGATAAATCTCAGGAAACAGTAAAGGTTGGAGTGCGTTCCAGCCGCTTCCTGTGCACTTTGACCCCTCCCTCCATTAGGACCTGCTCCACGGTTTTCATATATTTTATCATCCACTGGCTCATTCCACAGCCTCTTCCTTCTCCTTCTCTCTCTCACTCTCTCTCTCTCTCTCTCACACACACACTCAGGTTGACAGGTTGAAAAGTGGTGATAAAAGTTCTGCATGTCAGACTTGGTCTCTCTCAGGAGTGGATTGGGAGGTTTTCTTTCCAGAGGCTCAAGGAAATGTCTGCTGTTTCAGAGAGACTCTCCTCGTTGGCAGATCGTACCGTTATTAACCATTATAGTAGTCAGAAGGGGTTAGTTGTTAAAACACGGTGCTGTGGCCACAAATGGGTAGTACAAAGAGAGAGTACCTGTGTGTGTGTGTGTGTGTGTGTGTGTGTGTGTATGTGTGTGTGTGTGTGTGTGTGTGTGTGTGTGTGTGTGTGTGTGTGTGTGTGTGTGTGTGTGTGTGTGTGTGTGTGTGTGTGTGTGTGTGTGTGTGTGTGTGTGTTTTCAGAGTGCTTAACTTGACCACGACGCCATCTGGCCCCTTCCGTCTTATAGGCAGAAACTCAAACAGGATGTACCAGTCCTGGACTTTCTGACGGGCCGCCCCCAGGTGGTGAAGGTAGGAAACAGCATCTCCACTTCGCTGACCCTCAACACAGTGCTCAGCCCTCCTGTACTCTCTGTTCACCCATGACTACGTGGCCATGCACGCCTCCAACTCAATCATCAAGTTTGCAGACGACACAACAGTAGTGGGCTTGATTGCCAACAACGACGAGACAGCCTACAAGGAGGAGGTGAGGGCACTCGGAGTGTGGTGTCAGGAAAACAACCTCTCACTCAACGTCAACAAAACAAAGGAGATGATGGTGGACTTCAGGAAACTGCAGAAGGAGCACCCCCCTATCCACATTGAAGGGACAAATCAAATCAAAGTTTATTTGTCACGTGCACCGAATACAACAGGTGTAGAACTTACAGTGAAATGCTTACTTACAAGGCTCTAACCAACAGTGCAAAAAAGGTATTAGGTGAACAATAGGTAAGTAAAGAAATAAAATAAACAGTAAAAAAACTATGAAAAATAACAGTAGCGAGGCTATAACAATAGCAAGGCTACATACAGGCACCGGTTAGTCAGGCTGATTGAGGTATTATGTACATGTAGATATGGTTAAAGTGACTATGCATATATGATGAACAGAGAGTAGCAGTAGCGTAAAAGAGGGGTTGGCAGGTGGTGGTTGGCGGGACACAATAAGGATAGCCCGCTTAGCCAATGTGCGGGAGCACTGGTTGGTCGGGCCAATTGAGGTAGTATGTACATGAATGTATAGTTAAAGTGACTATGCATATATGATAAACAGAGAGTAGCAGCAGCATAGAAGAAGGGTTGTGGGGGGGGGGCACACAATGCAGATAGTCCGGGTAACCATTTGATTACCTGTTCAGGAGTCTTATGGCTTGGGGGTAAAAACTGTTGAGAAGCCTTTTTGTCCTTGACCTGGCACTCCGGTATCGATTGCCATGCGGTAGTAGAGAGTACAGTCTATGACTGCGGTGGCTGGGGTCTTTTTAGGGCCTTCCTCTGACACCGCCTGGTGTAGAGGTCCTGGATGGCAGGCAGCTTAGCCTCATTGATGTACTGGGCCGTATGCACTACCCTCTGTAGTGCCTTGCAGTCAGAGGCCGAGCAATTGCCGTACTTTGCAGTGATGCAACCCGTCAGGATGCTCTCGTTGTTGCAGCTGTAGAACCTTTTGAGCGTCTAAGGACCCATGCCAAATCCTTTTAGTTTCCTTAGGGGGAATAGGTTTTGTTGTGCCCTCTTCACGACTGTCTTGGTGTGATCGGACCATTCTAGTTTGTTGGTGATGTGGCCACCAAGGAACTTGAAACTCTCAACCTGCTCCACTACAGCCCCGTTGATGAGAATGGGGGCGTGCTTGATCCTTCTTTTCCTGAGGTCCACAATCATCTCCTTAGTCTTGGTTACGCTGAGGGATAGGTTTTAAGTTCCTCAGTGTACACATCACAGACAAACTGACATGGTCCACTCACAAAGACAGTGTGGTGAGGAAGGTGCAACAGCGTCTCTCAACCTCAGGAGGCTGAAGAAATGTGGCTTGTCACCCAAAACCCTGACAAACTTTTACAGATGCACAATCGAGAGCATCCTGTCGGGCTGTATCACCACCTGGTACGGCAGCTGCACCGCCCTCAACCGCAATGCTCTCCAGAGGGTGGTGCGGTCTGCACAACGCATCACCGGGGGCAAACTACCTGCCCTCCATGACACCTACAGCACCCGATGTCACAGGAAGGCCAAAAATATCATCAAGGACATCAACCACCCAAGCCACTGCCTGTTCACACTGCTACCATCCAGAAGGCGAGGTCAGTACAGGTGCATCAAAGCTGGGACTGAGAGACTGAAAAACAGCTTCTATCTCAAGGCCATCCGACTGTTAAACAGCAATCACTAACTCAGAGAGGCTGCTGACTACACTGAGACCCAATCACTGGACTCTTTAATAAATGGATCACTAGTCACTTTGTACAATGCACTCTAAATAAAGCCACTTTAATAATGTTTACATATCTTACATTACTCATATCACATGTATATACTGTATTTTATACCATCTATTGCACCTTCGCCATCACTTACATGTACATATTCTCATTCACCCCTTTAGATGTGTGTGTATTAGGTAGTTGTTGGGGAATTGATAGATTACATGTTAGATATTACTGTTAGATATTATTGTTAGATATTATGGCAGTGTCGGATCTAGAAGCACAAGCATTTTGCTACACTCACATTAACATCTGCTAACCATGTGTATGTGACAAATACAATTTGATTTGATTTGATTTGATTTGCTCTGATCAAAACGTCATGCAGGCTCTAGTTTTGTCTTATCTTGATTATTGTCCAGTCGTGTGGCCGAGTGCTGCAAGGAAAGACCTAGTTAAGCTGCAGCTGGCCCAGAACAGAGCGGCACGTCTTGCTCTTCATTGTAATCAGAGGGCTGATATAAATACTATGCATGCCAGTCTCTCTTGGCTAAGAGTAGAGGAGAGACTGACTGCATCACTTCTTCTTTTCATAAGGAACATTAATGTTTTGGAAAATCCCAAATTGTTTGCTTAGTCAACTTACACACAGCACTGACACACACACACTTACCCAAACAGACATGCCACCAGGGGTCTTTTCACAGTCCCCAAATCCAGAACAAATTCAAGAAAGCATATAGTATTATATAGAGCCCTTATTGCATGGAACTCCCTTCCATCTCATATTGCTCAAATGAACAGCAAACCTGGTTTCAAAAACCAGATAAAGCAACACCTCATGGCACAACGCCTCACCCCTATTTGACCTAGATAGTTTGTGTATGTACTGATATGTAGTGCCATTTTTACATTTATGTAGTTCTGTCCTTGAGCTGTTGTCTATTAATGTTCTGTATTGTGTCATGTTTCATGTTTTGTGTGGATCCCAGGAAGAGTAGCTGCTGCTTTTGCCGAAGCTAATGGGGAACCTAATAAAATACCAAAGTGTGGCAGGCTGGTGGTAGTCTTTGGGGACTGTAGTGTGGTTATGAGGTGTGGATAGTATGGGAGGATGGAAGGAGGGAAAGAGAGAGGGAGAACTGATGTCAAAGATGAGTGGGGCTGTCAGTTAAGACTGCATGTCATAACAGTTCTGAAGGATAATATGCCAAATCTCCCCAATTACTCTCTGGACAAGCCCCCTCGCCTGCCAGCTCACCTGAACTCACTCTGCTGATCAAAAGTCCTCTCCCATTCCTCTGGTTTAAAGCAGCTTGTGTTTTCCTTAGTGTTTATAGTAGCCGAGTCCTTATTCCTTTTCCTGTGTTGTGCATACCTAACGCCAAAGTACAGTTTATGTGTAGGGAGAATTGTATGTTTATTGCCAGTCAGACCGTTTACACTGAGTCTACAAAACATTAGGAACTGCTCTTTCCATGACAGAACGCTTTCGACATCTTGCAGAGTCCATGCCCCGATGAATTGAGGCTGTTCTGAGGGCTAAAGGGGGTGCAACTCAGCATTAGGAAGCTGTTCTCAATGTGTTGTACACTCAGTGTATATGATGCTATACTTGGAATACTTCCTTTGTTGTCTGAAATAGCTATCTACTGTATCTTTCTCATGAGTTCCATAAATATTGGTAATGTCCTTGTTTGGTTAGCATGTTTGTTATACTTTGTTTCTCCTTAGTAATGGCACTTTGTCTTGTATACTAATGTGTTGTAGATATCTCCCCTTTGTATTTCCTTCAGACCACAACTTGTATCAGAACCTTCAAATCTCATCCTACTCCCCATGTGTGTCACATGAGATGACGCTGGAGTGACGAAGCAGGTACGGAGAGTAAAACATTTAATAAATAACGGACATAAAACGAGACAGGAACAGCGTCAGCAAACTAATACTAAAGACAAAAACAATACAATGCATCAGTGGGGAACAGAGCTGGGGAACTGACAAATATAGGGGAGGAAAAGAACATGTGATAAGTGAGTCCAGGTGAGTCCACTAACGCTGATGCGCGTGACGAGGGAAGGCAGGTGTGCGGGATGGATGGCAGGAGTGCGTGATGCAGGGCAACCTGGCGCCCTCAAGCGCCAGGGGGAGGGAAGAGCGGGAGCAGACGTGACAATGTGCTCCTGTGTCCTAGTGTTTTCTTGTTAGTTTAGGAATAAAATAACCAAAACTGGAAACCTTGTCTTCAACCATCATTCCTGCATTCTTACAGATGCACAATAGTGGCAACATCACTCCTCAACCTCGCCTAAGATTCAGTTCACCCTAGTCCTTTTCTTTATGGTCCTTCCAGCCGGATCTGATTGCTGTCTTCTTCCGGACACAAAACAATCTGGTCTATGGCGCACACAAGGAACAAAGAGTATGAGGAAAGCTCTCACACCTCATAGAACTGCTGGCACAACCCATCAGACTTCAGCACAATAGCACAATCCTGACGCACGTGGTTCAGCCAAAACCCCCTTCCAGAACAAGCAGTCCCTCCAAACCTTCTTACCGGCATCACCCCCTCAACCTCCTCCTGCCCAAGTAACGGCACCAGCCATCCATGCCTCCACAGCAAAACGACCTGAACAATTCCCTGGAGCCACCCTGGCTCCGCATCCAGGGGCCACCCTGGCTCTGCAAACTAGAGCTGAGCCGGCTCCAATCCCTTCAAACCACCTTCCTGTTGCTAATGTGCCAGCCACTCCTCAACCCAGCCTAAGATAGTCTACCCTAGTCCTTTAACAGGCATTATGCATTACACACACACAGGGAGGAAGGTAGCTGTTTCTTCTACAGTGTATATATCCCCAGGGGAGTAGATCTGGTACTGTTTCAGTTCTGTAACTGTAATCCAAAGGGCCCGTCTGTGAATGGAGATATCTGAGGACGTGTTCTTTGTAATGTCTGGTATGGAATAAATGGAACAGTATCATAAGCATTGAAACCGTGTTTCATACCTTTCCATCCATTCTAGTGATTACGATGAGCCCATGCTCCCTGTGAACACAGTTAGCCTGGGTTCCCATGTGTTCCTGCTTAAGGACAGAACTACACTGAAAATGTTGTTCCGGCAGCATCGTTTGCAACCGCTGAATCGGTGGTGTACAACAGAGGAAGCTCGCTGCATTGATTTAAAACTCAATTCATTTATTTCAACTTTGAAATCCATTTCTGACAGTCATGCGTGCACACATTTTCATATGGGTTTTTCCAGCAGGAACCAAATCCACAATCTTTGCTGAAGAATTTTAAACAAATGTGCAAAATCAGGTGGAAATAAATAGTAAAACAAAAAGTGACGGAACCCAATTGAATTTGTATTTAATTATTCTAGAATGTCAATGTCTGCGTCGCAAATGGCACTCTATACTGTTTTTTCACCAGAGGCCTATGGGCCATGATCAAGAGTAGGGCACTATATAGGGAATAGGGTGCAATTTCGGGTGCAGGCAATGGCTCCTTTTGTTGGCCTGTCTAATATAACTGGACAGGTGTTGTAATAATGCTTGGTGGTATTGATCATCTCTCCATGTAGGCGGTGCTGATCAAAACTGATGGCGATTGATGTGGCTAGGGACTGGGTTGTTCCTCTCACTCTCTCCAGACTGCTATGTGCATGCGTGCCTGTTTGTGTGACAGACAGAAGCTGAATTGTATTCAGCGTGGTGGAACTCTCCTGCCTACTTCCATTAATGTCCCTATCAGATGTAGATGCCCCCTTCACCCTTCACCCTTTCCTTTCTGTCACGCTTGTCGTAGTGATGAGACCAAAACGCAGCAGGTATGTGTATACTCATCTTCTTTGTTATATGGAAAGAAGGCAAACCCAAAATAAACACGTATACAAAAAGAAACACACCGACAATAAACAGTCCTGTAAGGCTTGACGCTATACACGGAACAATCTCCCACAAATCACAAACACACCCTAATATATGGGACTCTCAATCAAAGGCAAATAGACAACACCTGCCTTCAACTGAGAGTCCCAACCCCAATTAACCAAACATAGAAACAGGCACACTAGACTAAACATAGAATACATGAAAATCAAACAGTGCCCAAACACCCCGGAATACTTCAATCAAATGCCCCTTCAACAAACACACCACCCCGAACCACATAAAACGAATACCCTCTGCCACGTCCTGGCCAAACTACAATAACAATTAACCCTTATACTGGCCAGGACGTGACACTTTCATTTTTTTTCACCAGTCCGTGGTGCAGGTCTAGGAGCAGCCTCCCCCTCCATATCTAATACCTATCTGATCTTTTACCTAGGATCCTAACATTTGACCTGTGTGAACAGCAAATCAGATGTTTTATCTTCTGATTTATACCTCATACAAACTCAATCCTCTGTCTGGATGCTTAGATTCCATTTGATTTTCTCAGAAGTGTTTTTTTTTTTGCACAACCTACCGTTGCCATGACAACCACCACAAGTTTAAAGGAACAGTAAAAGGAAATGAGCATCGCATCTTTGTGCTACTTCAGAGGCTACATCAGTGTGAATGTGGAAAGAAAAAAGATCAGATTTGTGTCTGAAGGTGGGATAAAAGTCAAGGGAACTATTTTACCACAGCTGGGAGTAGACATTTACCAACTAGCCCCTACACACACTGGTGAGGACACACACACACACACACAGGTCCTGGCAGACAGCTTGGGATGGTCATATGCCATCATGATACTCAGTGAGGAAATTGGCCCTAGATTAGAGAAGCTGACACAGAGGGCAAGAAGGGAGGTCACTTCACTGGAATCGCCCACACACAGCAGTGTGTGCATGTGAGAGATTGTGTGTTTGTGTGTGAGAGAGATTGGGAGTGTGAGTGTGTGAGAGAGAGATTGGGAGTGTGAGTGAGAGACAGAGAGAGAGAGAGAGAGAGAGAGAGCGATTGGGAGTGTGTGAGAGAGAGATTGGGAGTGTGAGTGTGTGAGAGAGAGATTGGGAGTGTGAGAGAGAGAGATTGGGAGTGTGAATGTGTGAGAGAGAGAGATTGGGAGTGTGAGAGAGAGAGATTGGCAGTGTATGAGAGAGAGATTGGGAGTGTGTGTGTGTGAGAGAGATTGGGTGTGTGTGAGAGAGATTGGGTGTGTGTGAGAGAGAGAAAGATTGGGAGTGTGAGAGAGAGAGATTGGGAGTGTGAGAGAGAGAGATTGGGAGTGTGAGAGAGAGAGATTGGGAGTGTATGAGAGAGAGAGCTTGGGAGTGTATGAGAGAGAGATTGGGAGTGTGTGTGTGAGAGAGAGATTGGGAGTGTGTTTGTGTTTGATTGGGTGTGTATGTGTGTGATTGGGAGTGTGTGTGTGTGTGAGAGAGAGAGATTGGCAGTGCGTGTATGTGTGTGTGTGTGTGAGAGAGAGAGAGAGAGATTGGGAGTGTGTGAGAGAGAGAGATTGGGAGTGTGTGTGTGAGAGAGAGATTGGGAGTGTGTTTGTGTATGTGTGTGATTGGGAGTGTGTGTGTGAGAGAGAGAGAGATTGGCAGTGCGTGTATGTGTGTGTGTGTGTGAGAGAGAGAGAGAGAGATTGGGAGTGTGTGAGAGAGAGAGATTGGGAGTGTGTGTGTGAGAGAGAGATTGGGAGTGTGTTTGTGTATGTGTGTGATTGGGAGTGTGTGTGTGAGAGAGAGAGAGATTGGCAGTGTGTGTATGAGAGAGAGAGAGAGAGAGAGAGAGAGAGAGAGAGAGAGAGAGAGAGAGAGAGAGAGAGAGATTGGGAGTGTGTGAGAGAGAGTGATTGGGAGTGTGAGTGTGTGAGAGAGATTGGGAGTGTGTGTGTGTGATTGGGAGTGTATGTGTGTGATTGGGAGTGTGTGTGTGTGTGTGTGAGAGAGAGAGAGAGATTGGGAGTGCGAGTGTGTGTGAGAGAGATTGGGAGTGTGTGTGAGAGAGAGATCGGGATTGTGTGTGTGAGAGAGAAAGAATGGGAGTGTTGGTGTGTGTTTGTGAGAGAGATTGGGGGTGTTCATTTGTATTTTTAGTTTCTACGTGGTCATTGTTTCTGCAGTGCTTGGTTTCCAGGGTTTAGGCTGGGTCTTTAACCACTGATTTTAAAAAGGGCTTCATTAAATACATTTGATTTGATCCATGCTGTCAGGTCTCTGAGCTAACTGACAGACGTTCTGTCATTGGATTAACTAATCCTTATATTAGAGCTATAATACTGAGGTCCTCTGAGCTAACTGACAGACGTTCTGTCATTGGATTAACTAATCCTTATATTAGAGCTATAATACTGAGGTCCTCTGAGCTAACTGACAGACGTTCTGTCATTGGATTAACTAATCCTTATATTAGAGCTATAATACTGAGGTCCTCTGAGCTAACTGACAGACGTTCTGTCATTGGATTAACTAATCCTTATATTAGAGCTATAATACTGAGGTCCACATGCGACATCCCCTAAGCATAGGATTCATTATGCGCTTGTTGGCATGATGGACAGACAGGCGGATGAAGGCTGACAGACAGACGCCATTCATTTACAGTACACTGCTCTCTCTCTCTCTCTCTCTCTCTCTCTCTCTCTCTCTCTCTCTCTCTCTCTCTCTCTCACACACACACACACCCCCCCCCCCCACACACACACACACACACACCTGTGTGCTTCTTTTGATGTGTGAGGGCGGACGAGAGGGAGTGTAGGGTTTGGTGGCTTTTCAGAGAAGGTTGACAGTGAGCAGCAGGGGTCCCTCTCCTACTCACTGTCTCTCTCTCTCCCTCCCTTTTTATTTCTCTCTCCCCCTCCCTTGCCATCTCTCTCCAGGAGGGCTGAGTCAAGCTGAGCTCTTCTTTCCCCAACATCAACAGGCCCCACGCCTCCTGAAGGGCAGACGGCTATGTAGAATACAGGACACTTCTATAGACTGATGGATTGTCAAGCATGAAAGGAAACGTGTGCTTCCTTTTCATGTCTCCACAAGGCATGCTGTGCCGGCCTGCCTGGCTGTGCTCCGTCTCGCAGTTCTCTATATAATAGATATAGAATGAATATTTAATTGAAATCTGATCATCGGTAGATCCTTTCTATGGTTGCCATTTCCCTGTTGCTAAGACACCTGCACGGTGTGCTGACGGACTTTAAGTTTATTTACAATCTGGAGCACCATTTATGTTGTAACAAACCATTTCTATACATTTGGAAATTATAGAATGTTACAAACAACAAGATCCTGTCTGTCTTCTGTCTGTCAGTTAAACACTGCACTGCCCTGTTCTGGCTGGACAGGCCTGTTCCATTATGTCATGGCTTCACTCTGTGGCAATTAACACCTCCATTCTCTGGGGAGAGGAAGGATGGAATGAAGGAGGGAGGGAGGAATGGGCTGATTGAGGGAAGAGGGAGAATGTGTGGCTGTTTGTGCATGTATCCCTCTGCCTGCATATCTGTGTGTGTATTTGAACATGAGGACACTATCTGTACAGGCATGTTCTCGCTGTACAGTGATATTGCAACTAACTCCCAGTGTGTGTATGTGTGTGTATGTGTGTGTGTGTGAGAGAGAGAGAGAGAGAGAGAGATTGGGAGTGTGTGAGAGAGAGTGATTGGGTGACTAACTGGGTGACTTTAATTCCTCCAATCCCACGCTGGTAATGAATTCCACCAATCACAGGCTGGTAATGAGGACCAGGCGCCCTGTGGAGGAGAGGAGATCGAAACCCAGCCAGCCATGACTGTCAACAATCTGAGTGATATCACACACACACAGCCTGCAGATCTATTGCACCTCTCTCCACTTTCCTGACACGCCACTCAAATGACAAATAGCCCTTTAGACAGCTCTCTCTCTCTCTCTCTCTCTCTCTCTCTCTCTCTCTCTCTCTCTCTCTCTCTCTCTCTCTCTCTCTCTCTCACACACCTCAGGTGACAGTCTGATGAATTAGCTCTCTCCTTATGACAGAATCTGTTTTTTCTTTTCAGTGTTCATATACTGTAGGGGCAGACTCAGAGTTGAGATTCACGCACTTAAGACCCACCTGTTTGGAGAGGCTTTTAAACTGCAGGCCTAGTAGCCTAGTGGTTCGCACATTGGGCCACTAACCAAAAGGTTGCTGGATCAAATCCCTGACATTCTGCCCCTGAGCAAAAAAGTTAACCCACTGTTCCCCTGGTGCCGTGGATGTCGATTATGGCAGCCCCCCTCACCTCTCTGATTCAGAGGGGTTGTGTTAAATGCAGAAGACACATTTCAGTTGGAGGCATTCAGTTGTACAACTGACTAGGTATCCCCCTTTCCCTAATACATGGCATGCTGCTGTCTTTGTAGACTGATGTCTTATTGATTTTATCTGGAGTTGTTTGTGGGTCGGAACAACACTAATGATGGTGTGTGGTTGTGTGCTACTGTAATGTACAGTATACGCTAAGAATCGAGAAGCAAGTACAGGGAGTGAATTTAATAAACAACGGAACATGGAACAAAGCTAACACGAGTAGCGTACAGACATGAAACACAGAAACAGAGTCAATAATGCCTCGGGAAAGAACCTGTGCTCCCTGTTCACCCATGACTGCGTGGCCGAGTACACCTCCAACTCAATCATCAAGTTTGCAGGTGACACAATAGTAGTAGGCTTGATTCCCAACAATGACGAGACAGCCTACAGGGACGAGGTGAGGGCACTGGGAGTGTGGTGTCAGGAAAACAACCTCTCACTCAATGTCAACAAAACAAAGGAGATGATCGTGGACTTCAGGAAACAGCAGAGGGTGCACCCCCCTATCCACATCGACGGGACCGCAGTGGAGAAGGTGGAAATCTTCAAGCTCCTTGGCGTCCACATCACTGAGAAACGGAAATGGACCACCCACACAGACAGTGTGGTGAAGAAGGCACAACAGAGCCTCTTCAAGCAACATCCTGTCGGGCTGTATCACCGCTTGGTACGGCATCTTCACCGCCCTCAACCGCAAGGCTCTACAGAGGGTGGTGTGGTCTGCCCAATGCATTACCGGCAAACTACCCGCCCTCCAGGACACCTACAGCACTGGATGTCACAGGACATCAAGCACCCGAGCCACTGCCTGTTCACCCTGCTATCATCCAGAAGGCGAGGTCACTACAGGTTCATCAAAGCTGGGACCGAGAGATTGAGAAACAGCTTCTATCTCAAGGTCATCAGACTGTTAAACAGCCAACACTAGCACATTAGAGGCTGCTGCCTATGTATATAGACTAGAAATTACTGGCCACTTTAATAAATGGAACACTAGTCACTTTAGTAATGTTTACATACAGTGGGGAGAACAAGTATTTGATACACTGCCGATTTTGCAGGTTTTCCTACAAAGCATGTAGAGGTCTGTAATTTTTATCATAGGTACACTTCAACTGTGAGAGACGGAATCCGGAATCCAGAAAATCCAGAAAATCACATTGTATGATTTTTAAGTAATTAATTTGCATGACATAAGTATTTGATACATCAGAAAAGCAGAACTTAATATTTGGTACAGAAACCTTTGTTTGCAATTACAGAGATCATATAGGTTTCCTGTAGTTCTTGACCAGGTTTGCACACACTGCATCAGGGATTTTGGCCCACTCCTCCATACAGACCTTCTCCAGATCCTTCAGGTTTCGGGGCTGTCGCTGGGCAATACGGACTTTCAGCTCCCTCCAAAGATTTTCTATTGGGTTCAGGTCTGGAGACTGGCTAGGCCACTCCAGGACCTTGAGATGGTTGTTACGGAGCCACTCCTTTGTTGCCCTGGCTGTGTGTTTCAGATCGTTGTCATGCTGGAAGACCCAGCCACGACCCATCTTCAATGCTCTTACTGAGGGAAAGAGGTTGTTGGCCAAGATCTCACGATACATGGCCCCATCCATCCTCCCCTCAATACGGTGCAGTCGCCCTGTCCCCTTTGCAGAAAAGTATCCCCAAAGAATGATGTATCCACCTCCATGCTTCACAGTTGGGATGGTGTTCTTGGGGTTGTACTCGAGTGGAGTTTAGACCAAAAAGCTATATTTTTGTCTCATCAGATCACATGACCTTCTCCCATTCCTCCTCTGGATGATCCAGATGGTCATTGGCAAACTTCAGACGGGCCTGGACATGCGCTGGCTTGAGCAGGGGGACCTTGCGTGTGCTGCAGGATTTTAATCCATGACGGCGTAGTGTGTTACTAATGGTTTTCTTTGAGACTGTGGTCCCAGCTCTCTTCGGGTCATTGACCAGGTCCTGCCGTGTAGTTCTGGGCTGATCCCTCACCTTCCTCATGATCATTGATGCCCCACGAGGTGAGATCTTGCATGGAGCCCCAGACCGAGGGTGATTGACCGTCATCTTGAACTTCTTCCATTTTCTAATAATTGCGCCAACAGTTGTTGCCTTCTCACCAAGCTGCTTGCCTATTGTCCTGTAGCCCATCCCAGCCTTGTGCAGGTCTACAATTTTATCACTGATGTCCTTACACAGCTCTCTGGTCTTGGCCATTGTGGAGAGGTTGGAGTCTGTTTGATTGAGTGTGTGGATAGGTGTCTTTTATACAGGTAACGAGTTCAAACAGGTGCAGTTAATACAGGTAATGAGTGGAGAACAGGAGGGCTTCTTAAAGAAAAAAAAAACTAACAGGTCTGTGAGAGCCAGAATTCTTACTGGTTGGTAGGTGATCAAATACTTATGTCATGCAATAAAATGCAAATTAATTACTTAAATCATACAATGTGATTTTCTGGATTTTTGATAAAAATTACAGACCTCTACATGTTTTGTAAGTAGGAAAACCTGCAAAATCGGCAGTGTATCAAATACTTGTTCTCCCCCCTGTATCTTGCATTACTCATCTCATATGTATATACTGTATTCTATACTATTCTACGGTATCTTTGTCACTTAATGTTTACATATCTTGCATTACTCATCTCGTATGTATATACTGTTTTCTATACTATTCTACTGTATCTTAGTCCGTTCCGCTTTGACATCGCTCGTTCTTACGTTCTCCCCTCGGGTGTAGCTCGTCTGAGGAGGAGACGTAAATGCCTGGGCCTAAACACACCAGGTAACACGGATGAAATGGGAAGAAATGTGGGGTGCAATGAGCGATAAATAAATCAGACCACAACCAGAACTCAATTTTAACCCTCAGGGGATGTTTAGTGAATTATTTAAAATAAACAATATAACACACCCATAAATAATCAGTAAGAAACAAAAACAACAAGGGAAGGTAAGAGAAGGGAATGTTTGGGATCAGGGTCCAAGTAATGAAAATAAACAAAAGATCCCTCCTCTTCTACACACCTAAACCTTCCTAACACTCTAAACCCTAACCCACTGTCCTACCTGGTTCCAAGAAAACACAAGGGTGACACCCGCCCGGCTAACCTGGTGTATAAAACAATGGGTTATCTACGTGAGAATGTACACCCATGGGCAGATCTACCTTTTCCCTTCTCCAGGACCTAGGTAGGGTGGAGCACCTCAGGAGGACAGGCTGAAACAAACAAAGAAATTAACACAAATAAACAAAAAACAAGTGTCCTCCCTCTCTCCCCCGCCTCTTCTCACACGGCAAACAGATATCCTCTCTGTAATCAGCTACAGCCACGCCCACCATCGTTAGCCGCAACTCGGTACACCTGTAATGCTCAGGACACAAACACACTAACAGGGGAAAATGGGGAACAAGAAAAACGTAACACGTAACACGCCCCCCACAAAAAAAGAGTAAACCCCTGGGTTTATGATAAAACCCTTAAATACATTTTTTTATAATACCAACTACTTACATCACCACAGTTATCAAGGCCTTGTTCTATTATTACTTATCTTTTAACTAGGCACGGGACAAAGCGTCCGCAACTATGTTTTCTGAACCCTTTATGTGCTGAATTTCTAAATTATAACCCTGCATAACCAACGCCCAACGCATAAGACGTTGGTTGTGGTTATACATGCGGCTCAGGAAAGTTAAAGGGTTGTGGTCTGTGTATACCACAACAGGCAACACACGGGAGCCAACATAAACTTCATAAATTGTAGGGCAAATAACAGCGCCAGGGTCTCCTGTTCGATAGTGGAATAACGTGACTGACAGTTGTTGAATTTTCGAGAGAAGTAACAAACTGGGTGATCTAGACTATCGTGTTCCTGTAATAGTACAGCACCTGCACCCACTGAACTGGCACCCACCTCCAACTTAAATGGTTTCTGGAAATCAGGGGCAGAAATAACAGAAGTACACAATAGTGCTTTTACAGAGTCAAAAGCAGATTGACACTCAGCGGTCCACTCAAAGGACACTGAAGGACTGAGTAACCTAGTCATTGGGGCTACAACTGTTGAGAAATTCCTACAAAATGTACGATAATAACCCGTCATGCCTAAGAATCTGCGTAATTCTCGGCGAGTGGCAGGGGCAGGAAACCGGGTGATAGCATCCACCTTAGCTGCTACAGTACGCACCTGACCCCGACCCACCTCTTTACCCAAATATGTAACAGTTGCCTTTCCAAACTCACATTTGGCTAAGTTAAGGGTCAAAGAAGCGTTGGCCAAGCGTGCAAACACAGCCCTCAATGTGCTCATGTGATTAAGCCAGGTAGTCGAATGAACAACCAGGTCATCCAGATATGCAGTACAATCAGGAACATCAGCCAATACAATATTTACCAAACGTTGAAACGTGGCCGGAGCATTCCTCATTCCAAAAGCCATCTCTGTGTACTGGCAGAAACTGTCAGGAGTTACAAAAGCAGACACCTCAGAGGCACGAGGGGTTAAAGGCACCTGCCAATAACCTTTTAACAAGTCAAGCTTCGTAACATATGCAGCCGATCCAATGGTGTCTATACAGTCATCCATGCGAGGTAAAGGGAATGAGTCAGGTATAGTTACATTATTCACTTTCCTGCAGTCAGTGCAAAAGCTTTGAGTCCCGTCAGGCTTTGGAATCAGCAGACAGGGGGAACTCCAAGGACTGCCACTGGGGATTGCCATCTCATTTTCCAGTAAATAAGTTACCTCTTTCTTCATCACTCCTCTCTTGATTGAATTCACACGATAAGGGTGCTGTTTGATTGGAGCAGCATCACCTACATTTATATCATATTTCAACACATTGGTACGACTGGGAACATCCTGAAAGAGACTTGGAAAATCAGCGATTAGTAACTCAATATCAGCCCTCTGCTGATCATTCAAATGCAACAAATGGGTTGGGAGAGACGCCACCATCTCCGAATTACACAAACGAGCACACTGCTCCGGAGTATTCCGCATCACCAAACCGTCCTCATCATTTATGTTGACTCCTGGGTGAGTAACCAGGCTCACAGAAGCAACAGAGGATACAACAGGTTTTCCACTGGTAATGGGAGACTCGATACCACCTCTAACAAGATAGGCTTTAATCATGTTAATGTGACATACCCGGAATGGTCGTCTACGGTCTGGCGTTTTGATAACATAATCAGTATCACTGAGTTTTCGGTCCACTACATATGGGCCAGAGAAACTGGAAGAGAGACACGAGCCGGGTACCGGCAACAACACCAAGACTTGGTCACCTGGTTGAAAAGAACGAGACACAGATTTAACATCAAAATGACGTTTCATTTTCTTTTGTGTGGAAGACAGATTTTCTCTGGCTACAGCACAGGCGTCATGCAACCGCTCCCGGACTTGACTAACATAGTCTAGTAGTCTAGTACATTAGTAGAGGACCCAACTGAATCAGCCATAAGTTGTTCTTTCAGTACCTTGAGAGGCCCTCTCACGGTATGACCAAAGATTAGCTCAGCTGGGCTAAACCCAAGAGACTCTTGTACGGTCTCCCGAATAGCAAACAGCACGTAGGGCACCCCCTCATCCCAATCTTTTCCTGTGTCCATACAGTATTTACGCAACATAGCTTTTAGCGTCTGATGCCAACGTTCCAGCGCGCCCTGACTCTCCGGGTGATAAGCGCTAGACATCTGATGGGACACTGACAAGGACTTCAACACACTTCCAAACAATTTTGATGTAAAATTTGTGCCTTGATCCGTCTGTACAATTTTTGGAAATCCAAAGGTAGAGAAATACTTAATCAGCGCCTTCACAATTGCCTTACTTGTGATTTTACGCATAGGAATCGCCTCTGGGTACCTTGTAGCAGTGCACATTATTGTTAACAAGAATTGATTACCCGACTTAGTCCTGGGTAAGGGACCAACACAATCGATGATTACTTTCTCAAACGGCTCTCCCATAACCGGAATAGGGCAGAGAGGAGCCGGGGAAATAACCTGGTTAGGTTTCCCCACCACTTGGCAAGTACTACATGTACGGCAATAACGAGCCACATCCCGTTTCATTCCCGGCCAGAAGAAATGACGGAGGATTCGGTCGTAGGTTTTAGTCACCCCTAGATGACCAGACCAGGGAATATCATGAGCTAGGGACAACACCTTCGTCTGAAACGGGGCAGGAACTACAATCTGGCAAACGGAACTCCAATCATTTTCTAGGTCAGCACGGGGAGTCCATTTTCTCATCAGAAGCCCCTTCTCAAAGAAATACGTCACACCTTTCCTGTTTTTCTCACTCAAAGGTAACATGGAGGAAAAACATTTGGCCAAGCCCACATCCTCTATCTGGGCAGCTATTAGCTCCTCCCGAGTAACTGGCAACCTTAAACAGTCCACCGAGGAAGCCATTGTCTTGTCTTTATTCCCATCATCATGATCAGAACTCACTGGGAACACAGGAGTAGAACACTGAATATCTTCCCCATTCAACATAGGTGCAAGCACAGAGTCAGCTAAGTCTACCATGGTACCTAAGCGACGTGACTGCGCACGCGTAATGGCACACGCTGGAAATGCTTCGGGAAACGTAGTTCCCAAAACATCAGCACTTGACTGAGCATCAGGCTTGTCTAGCACTTCTAACACAGGCAAAACTTTGCCTCCTGCTAGATCGTTACCCATAATTAGGTCAACCCCCTTTACAGGAAGCTCGGACTGTACACCGATTCTGAAACATCCACTCACTAGATCAGAAGTCAAATGGACAGTATGTAACGGAACAGGCACACAACCCATTTCGATTCCCCTCAATAATACACTAGAGCCACAATAAGACTCTTCTGACCAGGGCAGAACACTCGAGAGAATTACAGACTGAGCCGCACCAGTATCTCTCAATATCAAAACTGGCTTTTGGTCTCCAGAATCACCTGTCAGGGAAACAAAGCCTTTAAATATGAACGGGTCGTAGGTTGGATCGGGACGACTTAGTACAACTTCAGGACTCTCCTTTACAGAGTTCTTATTGGTTACTTTAATCAAACCCACACTTTTATGGAGTTTAGGGGTTGAAGCTGGTGACTTGCGTTTTAGAGACATACATTCCGAAATTACGTGTCCTACTTTATGACAGTAAAAACATGCGCGTTCCTCCTTTTGATTCAGCCGTGTACTTCCTGAGTAACGGGGTGAATAGTAGACAGAAGAGGATACAACCGGTCTAGTCTCACTACGGGGTGTGGGAAACACCGTTTTATGTGTTAACACAAATTCATCTGCAAGCACCGCGGCGTCAGATAACTTTAACACTTTCTGTTCATTAATGTATACAACCAACCGCTCTGGGAGGCTGTTTTTAAATTCTTCCAATAACATTAATTCACGAAGACCTTCAAAGTCATTGATTTTACTCGCTGAGCACCATTTGTCAAAGAGAGACTCCTTCTCTCTAGCGAATTCAACAAAAGTTTTCATAGAGGATTTGGAGTGCTTTCTAAACTTTTGTCTATAAGCCTCTGGCACAAGCTCATACCCACGGAGCACAGTAGCCTTAACTATGTCGTAATTAAGACTATCAGCGAGAGAAAGAGTACCCAATACCTCTTGTGCTTTACCGGACAATTTACATTGGAGTAAAAGCGGCCACACATCCCTAGGCCAATTCAAAGCCACTGCTATGCGTTCGAATGCACAAAAGTAAGAGTCAACCTCAGATTCACGGAATTGTGGAACTAAAGCAATATGCCGGCTAATGTCAAAGGTAGAGGTAGATCCTGGGGTGGAAAACACACTATTGGAAACGGCAGGGACAGCGATCAGCCTCGCCATCTCCACCTCTAATTCCAATTTGCGCATTTCGAAGTCCATCTGCCTTATCTTAAGGTCCTTTTCTGCTTCCAACTCCAGTCGGCGCATCTTATCCTTTCGGATTTGTGCTCGCTCTTCTGCCTCCATCTGCAAATGTACAGCTGTAGGCATAGGAGAAAGAGGGTCAAATCGAGGCTAGGTGGCCTGGGATTTATACTCGACCTCATCGTCGGGCCTAGACGGGGTACCCAGAGCATCCACCACCTCTACAACCGTAGGCAAAACCAACACCTGCTTTTCCATCAGCGCCGCTAATACCAATGCCTTTACCTCCGCCTTAACAAATCCCCTTGGCACGGAGGTATCGAAATGGTCTGCCAAAGTCTCTAAATCCACTCTCCTACAATTCTCAAAACCCTCCCACGTTGGGTTATCCAGAAAAAACTTCAGGTTAAAGTTGGCCATATTCTCAATCCACCACCTAACTACTACACAGCACTAAACCAAACACAACAACTACCCAATCCACCTTTACTACCCTAGTGTGCGGGCACAAGCTGGATCAATAAATATCCCGGATGAGCCCCCATATTACGTTCTCCCCTCGGGTGTAGCTCGTCTGAGGAGGAGACGTAAATGCCTGGGCCTAAACACACCAGGTAACACGGATGAAATGTGGGGTGCAATGAGCGATAAATAAATTAGACCACAACCAGAACTCAATTTTAACCCTCAGGGGATGTTTAGTGATTTATTTAAAATAAACAATATAACACACCCATAAATAATCAGTAAGAAACAAAAACAACAAGGGAAGGTAAGAGAAGGGAATGTTTGGGATCAGGGTCCAAGTAATGAAAATAAACAAAAGATCCCTCCTCTTCTACACACCTAAACCTTCCTAACACTCTAAACCCTAACCCACTGTCCTACCTGGTTCCAAGAAAACACAAGGGTGACACCCGCCCGGCTAACCTGGTGTATAAAACAATGGGTTATCTACGTGAGAATGTACACCCATGGGCAGATCTACCTTTTCCCTTCTCCAGGACCTAGGTAGGGTGGAGCACCTCAGGAGGACAGGCTGAAACAAACAAAGAAATTAACACAAATAAACAAAAAACAAGTGTCCTCCCTCTCTCCCCCGCCTCTTCTCACACGGCAAACAGATATCCTCTCTGTAATCAGCTACAGCCACGCCCACCATCGTTAGCCGCAACTCGGTACACCTGTAATGCTCAGGACACAAACACACTAACAGGGGAAAATGGGGAACAAGAAAAATGTAACACGTAACACTCGTCCATATGTATATAGTCTTAATTCATTCCTACTTAGATTTGTGTGTATTGGGTATATGTTGTGTAGATATTACTTGTTAGATATTACTGCAATGTCGGAGCTAGAAGCACAAGCATTTCGCTACACCGGCAATAATATCTGCTAATCACGTGTATGTGACCAATAAAATAAACATCTGATTTGAACCAAGGGGAGTGACAGATAAAGTGGAGGTAATCAGGAAGGTGATGGAGTCCAGGTGCGCGTAACGATGGTGGCAGGTGTGCGTAATAATGAATAAACCAACGACGTCTGGCTCTGGAGAAGGGGATCGGGAGTAGACGTGACAGCTACTCTATCAGTTCTTCTTGGTTTGGCTGAACCATCACAACTGTGACGGGCAGAGCGGGGTTAATTAATTGTTTGCTTTTCTTATTGCAGCAAATTGAGAGTGGAGTGTTCTCTAAGGGTGGGCACTATAAAGGGAATAGAGTGCCATTTGGGATTCACCTTAAAATCCAAATATGACTAATAATGTATTTTATGCAATCATAGTTGTAAATCAACAGCGTTTTGCCCTCTCTTTCGACCAGCCCAGACCAGATATCCCACCGTCAACAATACATTTGTATTCCAACCGCAGTAGATGTATTATTTGCTTACTGAGGCTTCTGTAGGTGTGTTTGCAGAGCTTAATGATACCAGGGGGAATAGAGGAAAATAGCATGCTTCAAATATCCGCTCAGATAAATCTGTCTTACCCACAATGCACACGCAGCGTATTATTATATATCAGCATTTTGTGTTTTCTGAAGATACAATCAGAAACTGGTATTTGTGCATGCTGTGTGGACAACTTTGTGGATGTTTTTAAGTATGACCTTCCAGAGACAGTCATGTTTTGATCTACATTGTTAAAGCGTCACACCAATGAGAGACAACGTTGTTGTTGTTGTGTTGACGTTATTGTGTTTACATTTCAGACAGTTGTTCAGCAGACCCCTTGCCTAAAGATACTTACTAAAGAGCATTAAATGGACGATGACTCAACCACATAATACCAGGATGAACAAAGCCAAATAAGTGTTCGTAACAATCACTAGAATAAAATAGGTTTTGTTTATAGCTTGAGATTATGTCATGCAAACAGACTCATATAATGTGTCTGGGTTGTTTGAAATGAGACAGAGGAGAGCAAAAATCAGATATTGTCATCAAAACACAGACTATTATCATCAAAGCAGAATCATCCTATTATCATCAAACAGAATCAGACTATTATCATCAAACAGAATCATCCTATTATCATCCAAGCAGAATCTCCCTAATATCATCAAAGCAGAATCCTCCTATTATCATCCAAGCTGAATCAGACTATTATCATCCAAGCTGAATCAGACTATTATCATTAAACAGAATCAGACTATTATCATCCAAGCTGAATCAGACTATTATCATTAAACAGAATCAGACTATTATCATCCAAGCAGAGTCAGACTATTATCATCAAACAGAATCAGACTATTATCATCCAAGCAGAATCAGACTATTATCATTAAACAGAATCAGATTATTATCATCAAACAGAATCAGAGTCAGAGGAAAACAAAGTGGTATTCTAAACAACATTTGAGTGAAAATTAAAATCATCATGGTTACATCCCAAATGGCCCCCTATTCCCTACATTGTGCACTACTTTTGACCAAAGTCCTATGGACCCTGGTCAAAAGTAGAGCACTAAATAGGGAATAGGGTGCCATTTGGGACGTAACCCATGTCTGTAGCCAGAACACAAACCAGAACAATAGTCATCAGTTCTCACATTTACATCTTACATCTATTTCAACCTCACAACAAAGAAACTTTGCAAATGAACTGCACTGCACAGGGAACATGGTGCCATGTGGGACACAGACAGAGACAGATCAATAGAAGTGTTGTTGTTTACATTACTGTTAGTGTTCATTACCTTTCTAACAGTGTGTGCGTGTTTACAGAACTGTTCATTCTTTCTCAAAAAAGATTACAGATCAAAATTTGCCGTCTTGGCTAAATAAAAAAAATTGGCCCACTTACAGACATTTTTATTCATGTGCGTTGTCGCTGCCCGATGAGTGTAGTGACATTTTTACTTCATTTCATTATTTGATTTTCAGACGCTCATATTCATCAGTGCTGAATGTCATCAGATCCTTCTATTTACCAAGGTCTCTTTTGCAAAGGAGCCCCTGCTAAATTATAAACACACTCGAAAAACAATAACAATCCTATAATATCTGCTTGTTAAGATTTGAATCAGCCTCGATCTCAGTGTAAAACAGCATAAATGGATTGGTGTTGTGTACGATTTGTTGTTTGAGATTTATGGTGTCTATCACAGGAAGTGGCAGCTGTGGCCTTTCAGAGGGTGTTATGGCTAAATGTTATTCCCCACCAATCTGGCTGCCATTCGGTTAGAGATAAGATGCCTGATCAGCAATACATCAGGGCATTAGATGTTATATTGTCCGCTGGGGTGTTTCCTCACCTCTGGTGAACCCATCAAGATGTGGAGAGGAAGTTGCATTTCTACTTGATTTGATGGGGATACAAAGGTGCTATCTAGAACCTAAACGGGTTCTTCAGCTGTCCCCTTTGAAGAACCCTTTGGTTCCAGGTAGAACCCTTTTTAGGGTCTATGTAAAACCACTTACACAGAGGGTTCTACATGGAAGCCAAAAGGGTTCAACCTGTAAGCGAAAAATGCTATTTTTTTCTGAGTGTAGCCTACCTTAACAGCTGAAATGAACCATTCTCTAATGAACCATTCTCTAATGAACCATTCTCTAATGAACCATTCTCTAATGAACCATTCTCTAATGAACCATTCTCTAATGAACCATTCTCTAATGAACCATTCTCTAATGAACCATTCTCTAATGAACCATTCTCTAATGAACCATTCTCTAATGAACCATTCTCTAATGAACCATTCTCTAATGAACCATTCTCTAATGAACCATTCTCTAATGAACCATTCTCTAATGAACCATTCTCTAATGAACCATTGCCTATTTTGCTCCCCTTTTTTCTCCTCCTCTCCCTGTGTCTTCCCATACCTCCTCTTCCTTTCTGTCTTCCCATACCTCTCCCTGTGTCTTCCCATATCTCCTCTTCCTTTCTGTCTTCCCATACCTCTTCCTGTAACTTCCCATACCTCCTCCTTTCTGTCTTCCCATAACTCTTCCTATAACTTCCCATACCTCCTCTTCCTTTCTGTCTTCCCATACCTCCTCTTCCTGTATCTTCCCATACCTCCTCTTCGTGTATCTTCCCACACATCCTCTTCCTGTGTCTTCCCATACCTCCTCTTCCTTTCTGCCTTCCCATACCTCCTCTTCCTGTGTCTTCCCATACCTCCTCTTCTTGTATCTTCCCATACCTCATCTTCCTGTGTCTTCCCATACCTCCTCTTCCTGTGTCTTCCCATACCTCCTCTTCCTGTGTCTTCCCATACCTCCTCTTCCTGTGTCTTCCCATACCTCATCTTCTTGTATCTTCCCATATCTCATCTTCCTGTGTCTTCCCATACCTCCTCTTCCTTTCTGCCTTCCCATACCTCCTCTTCCTGTGTCTTCCCATACCTCCTCTTCCTTTCTGTCTTTCTATATCTCCTCTTCCTGTGTCTTCCCATACCTCCTCTTCCTGTGTCTTCCCATACCTCATCTTCCTGTATCTTCTCATACCTCCTCTTCCTGTGTCTTCCCATACCTCCTCTTCCTGTGTCTTCCCATACCTCCTCTTCCTTTACCTCCCCTCCCAACACACTGTGTACCTCTCTCCTTGTTAGTCTGAGAGAGTAAAGAGATGTGTGAGGGACATATTGCCTCTGGTGACAATACTCTGTCACAGGTAACATTTTAGAAGCACTCGATGGTTGGGCTGCAGCCAAATCCACAGCCATCAATATACGTTTACATTTGAGTCATTTAGCAGGCGCTCTTATCCAGAACAACTTACATTTAGTGCATTCATCTTAAGATAACTAGGTGGGACAACCACATGTCACAGTCATCATAAGTATCGCTTTCCTCAAAGTAGCTACCAGCAAAGTCAGAGCTAGTAAGGGGAAGAAAAGTCAAGTGCGAGTGTTAGTTCACGAAAGGCATGGGGTTTTGTTTGGGGGGGGCAAGAGATCTGAAGTGGCACAACAAGGGGCCCATGTAGGGTTTGAGCATATCCTGAAGGTAGGCAGGGGCAGTTGCTCTCGCTGCTCCATAGGCAAGTACAATCACACACAGACACACATTTCTCACTGCAGAGGCCAATGTAAGCATCCTGATACAAAAGGTCAGTACAATCACACACAGACACACATTTCTCACTGCAGAAGCCAATGTAAGCATCCTGATACAAAAGACCAGTACAATCACACACAGACACACATTTCCCACTGCAGAAGCCAATGTAAGCATCCTGATACAAAAGGTCAGTAGAGCATCACACGTCTGTTGATGATGGAGCCACTCCAACACAATGACCTGTAAATACTAGAATAGAACTACTGAAGTACACCACTGATTTCTTCAGTCCTGAGTCAGACTAGGGCCAGGATTCAATCTGAGGCGTGTTGTAGAGCACTGTCGACAATGCAACTTTTAAAGGCAATGTATCCGGGTTTGTAAAGATCACATTCATAATCGCTGCAGATGTCGGCTTAATTGGAAATGACCTTTTAAATGCCAAATGCTCTGCAACGCACCTCGGATTGAATTCTGGCCTGGGTTGTATATCTTAAGACATAACAGGGTTTTGAATTATCTGATGAATTGGTACAGCTATGCATCAAGAAAGAAAAAGTCATTTTAATGTATCATTCATCTTGGTCTGGGTAAAGCCTCTTACACTCGCCATCCCTTTTTTTAACTGGGTCATTTATCAAAGGTTGCAGGCATCGTTTCCTATCTGTATAATACATTATCAGAAGATGAATAGTGAATAAGGATTGTTAAGTATTTAACGGCGTCACATATGGCACCCTATTCCCTACTTAGTGCACTACTTTTGACCAGGGCCCATAGAGAATAGATGGAATAGAATGCCGTTTGAAACACACCCTCTGTGTCTGAAAACATGAGCAGCCAATAGAACTAACACATTGCTCAATACGCAGTGGTGTGTGGAACTAACACACTGCTCATTATAGCTTCATGAAGTGTGGGAGAGTGAGGGGAGTTTTACAGTAATCTATCAGGGAAGAGAATATTTAATATGATGATAGTGAGGGGAGGGGAGTTTGTACAGTAATCTAAGGAGGAGAATATGTAATATGATGATAGTGAGGGGCGGGGAGTTTTTACAGTAATCTATCGTTAAGAATATGTAATATGATGATAGTGAGGGGAGGGGAGTTTTTACAGTAATCTAAGGAGGAGAATATGTAATATGATGATAGTGAGGGGAGGGGAGTTTTTACAGTAATCTAAGGAGGAGAATATGTAATATGATGACAGAGTGAGGGGAGTTTTTACAGTAATCTATCGTTAAGAATATGTAATATGATGATAGTGAGGGGAGGGTAGTTTTTACAGTAATCTAAGGAGGAGAATATGTAATATGATGACAGACAAGCTATCAGAGCCCTGTTCTGACAGTATTGAATTAGAGGTGGAGAGAGGGAAAAAGGGGGTGGAAGGGCGAGAGAGAGAGGTATGAAAGATTGTATGTGTGGTTCCACATCTCCAGAATCCAGTCCTACTTTGAGAACAATTTTGGTTGTAATGCATTCAGCTAATGGCTATTTAGACAATATTGGTTCCTTATAGTGTCAGTGGAAGTGCTATGCATCTCTAAATTAGTATTTCCCACGACCTAGCATGGGTATGGGAGACTTTGTATGGGTCCAAATTCCCTATAGGCCCGGGTCGGAAGTAGTGCACTATAAAGGGCATAGGGTGCCATTTGGGATTTAACCTTGTAGCTTCACTGACTCAAGGTCCTGCTGCTACTGCAGAGTGATAGACATGTGTGAGTGTGTGCATGTGTGTGTATGCACGTGTGTGTGTGTGTGTGTGTATGTGTGTGTGTGTGTGTGTGTTTGTGTGTGAGAGAGTGAGCATGCTTGCCTGTGTCATGACAAACAATAGGACTTTAAGCGTTATGGCTGTTATATCTTAAACTTGTTTCATGTTACTATTATGAAACACTCAGATACCCCATTCCGTGGGGCTACATCCCAAATGGCACGCTATGCCCTCTACAGTGCACTACCTTTGACGGGGTGGTGTGTGTGTGTGTGGGGGGGGGGTGTATGTGTGGGGTGTGTGTGTGTGTGTGTGTGTGTGTGTGTGTGTGTGTGTGTGTGTGTGTGTGTGTGTGTGTGTGTGTGTGTGTGTGTGGGGGTGGGGGGGTGGGGTGTGTGTGTGTGTGGGGGGGGGGGTGTGGGTGTGTGTGGGGGGGTGGGGTGTGTGTGTGGGGGTGGGGTGTGTGTGTGGGGAGGGGATGGGGGGGCTGATGGCCTGTGGATTTTAATAATACATCCCATCAGTA
This sequence comes from Salmo trutta, assembly GCF_901001165.1. NCBI lineage: Eukaryota > Metazoa > Chordata > Actinopteri > Salmoniformes > Salmonidae > Salmo > Salmo trutta. Next base: position 9,246,377 of record NC_042985.1, read on the forward strand.
GCCATGAAAATCCCAATTTATAGGACTCCGCAGAAGAACACACACACTCTGGTGTGCCGAGATTTTCCCAAGGTGACTGCTAGTCTGGTTTGTCTCCTGGGCATGGGACCAGAGAGGACTTGGTGGGGCCTTCCCCTTTCAACATGCCGATGTATGAGGCTGATTGTTGGGGGGAGGAGAGTGGGACAGCAGGGGGATGTGGAGATCTCTAAAAATACCAGCTCATGAAGATATTCTCCTGCTGGGTGTGAGGATGTAACAGAGAAGCCCAGACCCAGCGGTCTAAACTCACATGCACCATCATCAGTACAGTTCACTGCTGTAGGCTGACTTACAACCTACAACTGTCTCTCTGGCAGAGAAGAATTTAGCATTAAATCGTTTGCTGCTCATGTGTGACTATGCGTTTTAATCAAATAGATGTTCGATATTGCAAGCAGCATTGCAGCATTGACCAGGTTTTCCTCGTCTGTCACTGATTGAATACTTGAAGAACTGCTTTCATTGTATAAAAGCTGTGTTTCTTCTTCTGCCAAAACTGTCTCATCATCCTGAATATTTTTATTCTGAGAAAATAGTCACATTTTGAAATGTGCTTATTTGGTGCAGTCGTTTAGAGGTACTACACAGGGAATACAGGGTGTGTGTGTGTGTGTGTGTGTGTGTGTGTGTGTGTGTGTGTGTGTGTGTGTGTGTGTGTGTGTGTGTGTGTGTGTGTGTGTATTTATGTTACCTTTATTTAAGCAGGGAGTCACCATTGAGACCAGGGTCTCTTTCACAAGGGAGCCCTGCATATATAATTTCATAAGACAAATCAAATACTATATAAAAACAAGTCATTAATATAGAGCACAACACAAATATTGAAGAAAAACAGTTACATTCCTCAGTATGAATATTCAATATTTTCAATTGCCTGAGTGGCACCAGAACATTGTAATATATTTTGTACTTGGTTCCAGCAATGAGGTGCTTTAAAACTAAAAGCGGATTTACCTAGTTCAGTGGAGACCCGAGGAACCTCAACAGTTCACCCCGTTCACAGGGTGGGTTATCTCATGTTTGTATATTTTAGCAGTGAAGTTAGGTAAGTCGGAAGCTGGTGTGGTAGAGCTTTGTAGGGCGCTATGGAAGAGTGATATTGTAGGGCGCTATGGTAGGGCGCTATGGTAGGGCGCTACGGTAAGGCGCTATGGTAGGGCGTTTATTGTAGGGTGCTATGGTAGGGCGTTATGGTAGGGCGCTATGGTAGGGTGCTATGCTAGGGCATTATGGTATGGCGCTATGGTAAGGCGCTATGGCAGAGCGTTATGGTAGGGCACTACGGTAGGGCGTTATGGTAGGGCGCTATGGTAGGGCGTTATGGTAGGGCGTTATGGTAGGGCACTATCGTAGGGCGCTATGGTAAAGTGCTACGGTAGGGCGCTACGTTAGGGCATTATGGTAGGGTGCTATGGTAGGGCGCTACGGTAGGGTGTTATGGTAGGGTGCTATGGTAGAGCGCTACAGTAGGGCGCTATGGTAGGGTGCTATGGTAGGGCACTATGGTAGGGTGTTATGGTAGGGTGCTACGGTAGGGCACTACGGTAGAGCACTATGGTAGGGCGTTATGGTAGGCCATTATGGTAGGATGCTATGGTAGGGTGCTACGGTAGGGCGCTACGGTAGAGCGTTATGGTAGGGCGCTACGGTAGGGCGTTATGGTAGGGCGCTACGGTAGGGCGTTATGGTAGGGTGCTACGGTAGGGCGCTATGGTAGGGTGCTATGGTAGGTCACTACGGTAGGGCGTTATGGTAGGGCGCTACGGTAGAGCACTATGGTATGAGTGTATGTTGCAGAAGGAGTAGATATCAGACTCCTTGATGACCGCTGAAGCTGGCAGCACTCTCCATAGGTCCTGTGTGTGTGCGTGCCTGTGTGTGTGCATGTGTAAAAGTGCCTATGTATGTGTGTGTGAGGGGAATAAAATGTGTGGTTCCACCCTGCTTGGAGTAGAACTACATCTTCTCAGCCAAATCATTTTCTGCATTGTTCCAACACAAGGGTCCGTCTCATAGTGTACACCCTCAGATAGAACCACTAATGAGCACACACACACACACACACACACACACACACACACACACACACACACACACACACACACACACACACACACACACACACACACACACACACACACACACACACACACACACACACACACACCACACACACAGTAATGAACCATAGTAGGACTACCAGACAGCCCAGCTATTGATACACAAGCTGCACACGGACACAGCACTGGTTGGTCGCTGTATTCAGAAGGTGTACCACTACGCTCCTGTATCAGAATCCTAATGAGATACCAGGGATGTGTCCACAAATGGCACCCTATTCCCCATGTAGTGCACTACCTTTGCCTATTTGACCAGAGCACGACCAGAGCCTATTTGACCAGAGCCCAAAGCTGTAGTCAAAAGTAGTGCACTTAATAATTAAATAGGGAATAGGGTGTCATTTGGCAGGTAACCAAGGAGTCAAAACACGGGCAGCAGATTTCACAGTGTCTGGTCTGATCCTGGCTGAACTAAACCTATAATCATGGAGGAGAAGGGAGACATACTGCCACTGCTTAATTTATAAATTGTGATGTGCCAGAACAAAAAGTGAGAGCGAGATGGGGGTGACCTGGGGTGCTCTGAGGTACCGGAACATTGTTAACCTATATATAGGGTCTGGGAAAATATGACAGTCTATAAACACAGTCCATACAATTCTACATACTTTTACAAGACTGGAGACTTAGCAGAATCTTTTTAATACCGCACAAAAGATGGAAATGACAGGCTACTTTGACAAACTGAGAATCTGAGATCAATAAAACAAATATTGTCTTGAAACCATCAGTAGCCCAGGCCTGAGTGTGTGGAGACACTGTACAATATGAGGAGGAAATTACAGTCCTAAAAAAGCTTTCCAGTTTCACTGACTGCTGCGTGCTGTTCACTGATAGATTTGCCGTGCTTTCCTGACACCTTGTGCTTAGGATACACACAATTCACAGCTAGGCTATTTTTTAAGGGAGCTATTGATCCTATGTGGCTAAATTACAGGCCTAATCCTGGTGTAGTATTCTGAATTCTTTCATTTCTTTCTGAACAGACAGCAGTAGGCCTAATTCAATAACTTTGGCAAATGTATTTCAATTTAGCAGAGGTGCTGCAGCACAGATCCCACGGCTATGACTCTATAAGGAAATAAATGATGAAGTGCTACGCTGGAGAGATGAGAGTTGCAGTTAATTATGCATTGATGTCAATGGGTGATTTGTGAGAATGCTTGAATTGAGCAGAGCAGAAGTAGCAATACCAGGGGTTGGAACCAACATTATTTTCCAATAGTTTCATTCTGAACAGAACCACATTTCTGGGGGGTTCCGTTCCAGTATTCCCGACCAGCATAATAATGTTCTGAACTTGTACAAAAGTACCGGTTCATATTGTTCCTTTTTGTTCCCTTTTTAACTTGTGAAATCAACATTTTTACATTTAGCTGAATAAATAACTCCAGCAATCAGTGCAGATACAGCAGCTTTCTATGGACCGGGAAAGCTAGTTTACATGCTAGCGTTGGGCGAGATGCAACTGCCATTTTGTGGGGTGATGAGAGAGTGAGGGAGGAGGCTTGAAGCTCTGGGCATCATGATATGACGTGCATTATGTGTTTAGGAAATAAGTAGGCCTGTCATTACTTCACTGAATTACATAATTATGTGCTAGCTAGATATCTAGTTTTGGAGGAATGGCTAATATGGAGGAACTTTGAACGTCCAAGAGTTGACTCAACGCTCAGGCTAGCTCAATGCTCTGGACTAGAGCTAGCTAACAAGCTCGTCTTACCTTACCTTTTTTGTTGATAAAACATTTTTGAAACGTGATAACTATAGTATCCTTAACTAGCCTAGAAAACTAGCTGGCAGGTAGATACAAAGGAGAAGTTTCTGAGTGACAGAGTGAATGCTCTGCATATGTGCTTTGATGCCGTTTTTTGTGGGACTGAAAAAAAAAATCAGGAATGTAAAAGAACGTTATTAACCGGTTCCCACGCTTTTAAAATAATTGTTCTGTTCCAAAACACTAGAGATCACTTTCGTTCATGGTTCTGTTTCTGTTCCTCAAAATCTTTTGTTATTTTACAGTTTTCAGTTCTGTTCCCAGATCCGGTTCCAACTTCTGAGCAATATGCTTGGAAGTGGAGCTGTCACAAACCTCAATGTAAACATAACTGGAGACAGCTTTTGTTTGCTAGCAAAGAATAGTGTGCAGGTAATAATGGCAAAGCTAGCTAGCTAAGGTTGTTTACAGTTAGTTAGTAATCCCCCCTACACTCTGCAGCAGTGTCAGGCCAAACACCTGTCTCCAAAAATGACGAGGTGTCTCCAGTTGTGTTTATATTTAGCAATTGTGACACACTTTTATGCATATTCACTTTCCATGAGTATAGGTATCTGCGAAGGTCTCTATGAATACTGTATTCACTTTCATAACGTTTTGAAGGGTTATGCACCTGCAGGCATGGATCCAGTCCAGAAATATTTATGTTTTTCTTTTCCCTGATAGTTCATTGATTGATTCACGTCACTGATTGGCCAGAGAGTTATTCACTCGGTGTCAGGTCTGAATCAGTCCCTGATCTCCCCTGTAACTATTCCCCAGGTCGTTGCTGTACATGAGAATGTGTTCTCAGTCAACTTACCTGGTAAAATAAGGGTTAAATAAAATAAAGAATTGAAGGAGCGAATGAAAACTAGATATGTTCCGGTCGTCCAGGACCGAAGTTGAACAACCCTACTGTATCAGACTGTTACATAATCTAATGACTACTCCTCTGTCCTGTGTAAGTCATTGATACTCTATCACTCATTACATTACAACACTACCATTTCTATTACTAGGGTTTCTTTCCAAACATTCCTTCTTCATACCTTTGAAAAAGCAATATCATCAGGCTATCAGACATGCTTGGTAAATTGACTCCGGGCGAAGTCCAATCATAACCTTAAGCATTAGTGGAGAAAATCCTGACCCAAGATCAGAGTCTAGAGGCAACTTCACCCAATTACGCTAAATTGTACAGTCGGCTATTTTGTAAATGGAGAATTTAAAGACAAAGCCTGGGCGTCATGGTAACCCCAGTCCCCAGCAAAGAGCACACTGACCTTTGCCAGCCTGCAGTGGAACAGAGAAAGAGAGAGGGAGAGAGGCAGAGATGGGGAGGGATAGAGGGAGAGAGAAAGAGAGGGAGAGATGGGGAGGGATAGAGGGAGAGAGAAAGAGAGGGAGAGATGGGGAGGGATAGAGGGAGAAATGGGGAGGGACAGAGAGAGTGTGGGAAATAGCAAGGCAGTGGAATAGAGCATGGAGCTTTCTCAATTCCACCCCTCTAATATACTCTTAGAAAAAAGGGTTCCAAAAGGAGAACCCTTTTGGGTTCCATGTAGAACCCTCTGGGGATAGGGTTCTACATGGAACCCAATAGGGTTCTAATTGGAACCAAACGGGTTCTACCAGGAACCAAAAAGGGTTCTTCAACGGGTTCTCCTGTGGGGACCACCAAAGAACCCTTTCAGGTTTCTAAGAGTGTAGGATTAAAAATTCTGAATTAATTTTCAACTGTTTTAGATTTGTCCATCATCTGAAGCTTGTAGTTTCTTCTAATGCTGTCTGTTGTGGTGTTGGTGGTTCAATACCTTGTTGCTCAGTTTGGAAGGGTGATGTTTTGGTAAACCATAGCAGTTCCAGACTAACAAGAGACTTGAATTTAGCCACAATCTTTTAGTCCCAACATTTCCATTGTCTTTGAACCAGTAAAACTGTGCATTATACTTATTTTATAATACTTGTACCTAATACCTTATTGACTGTTTAAAGTATTTTGAGAGGAATTCATAGAAAATGAAATGTGGAACAAAACTGAACGAAGTGGGTAATAGGATCATTAGAAATGGCAATAGGACATTTTCAAGACACTTCTTTTTCATTAAGGTGAAATGTTCATGGCTGATGTCCGAATCCTTCTGCTCAGACTTATTGAGAGAAAGACTATTCATCTTTCCCAGTAGAGCGCTGTTTAACCTTGAGCTCTGCCCACAGACATGTGTTATTTAAACCAACGACATTGTGATAAGTCACTTGAATTTAAAGCACATGGATAGGGGGAGAAAGAGAGGGTAGAGTAGGGAGAGAGTGAGGAGTGTAGATCAAAAGACAGAGTGGGGAGAGGGTGTGGAGTATCTGGGCAGCATGTAGCCAAGCGGTTAGGAGCGTTGGGCCAGTAGCCGAAAGGTCTCCGGTTTGAATCCGGCTAGGTGAAAATATGCTGATGTGCCTTTGAGCAAGGCATTTAACCCTAATTGCTCCTTTAAGACACTCTGGATAAGAACATCTGTGGAATTAGTTACAATGAGTAGAGACAGAGTGTGTGAAGTACTGGGAGTGGCACAGAGGAAGAGATAGTGATGGAGGGACATAGAAAGGATAAAGTGTGTGAGACTGAGGAGGGGAGGGCAACACACCTCACACTACACTTGAATACAATCAGTTGATTGTGGCACTGTGACAAGTGAGCTTAGCTTACTATATAACATTAGTGCCTATGCTGTTGCGATGCAAGCAGTGATAATGGAATAAGAGTGCCGTGGGGGGGGTCGTGGAATAATTGATTTATCCAATAGAACTTCTAAAAGCTCTCTCTATCAGAGCCTAATGAGCAGAAACATCCATTTGGGGCAGAGAGACTGTGTGTGCATGTCTGCACACATCTCCACACACAAATGCATACAAGGGGCGGCAGGGTAGCCTAATGGTTAGAGTGTTGGGCTAGTAACTGAAAGGTTGCAAGTTTGAATCCCCGAGCTGACAACATACAAATCTGTCGTTCTGCCCCTGAACGAGGCACTGTTCCTAGGCCGTCATTGAAAATAAGAATTTGTTCTTAACTGACTTGCCTAGTTAAGTAAAATAAAAACAAAGCTTGCTCTCCCTTTGGAAAATCAGACCATAACTCTATCCTCCTGCTTACAAGCAAAAATTCAAAGAGGAAGTACCAGTGACACGCTCAATACGGAAGTGGTCAGATGAAGCGGATGCTAAGCTACAGCACTGTATCACTAGCACAGACTGGAATATGTTCCGGCATTCATCTGATAACATGTGGTCCCGTGTGGCTCAGTTGGTAGAGCATGGTGTTTGCAACACCAGGGTTGTGGGTTCGATTCCCACGGGGGACCAGTTTGGGGAAGAAAATAAATGTATGCATTCACTACTGTAAGTCGCTCTGGATAAGAGCGTCTGCTAAAATGACTAAAATGTATAATGTATTGAGCATTAATAAGTGCATCGATGACATCGTCCCCACAGTGACTCCCAACGGGGCCTTCAAACAGCACTTTATACAACAAGGAACATTTCTACATTGTACTGTTTGGTGATTTTATTTGATGGTTCGGAAAGTATTCAGACCCCTTGACTTTTTCCACATTTTGTTGTTACAGCCTTAATCTAAAATGTATTAAATAATTTTTTTCATCAATCTACACACAATACCCCATAATGACAAAGCAATTTTTTTTGCTAATTTATTTAAAATAAAAAAATAAATCACATTTACATAAGTATTCAGATAATTTACTCAGTACTTTGTTGAAGCCCCTTTTGCAGCAATTACAGCCTCGAGTCTTCTTGAGTATGACGCTACAAACTTGGCACACCTGTATTTAGGGAGTTTCTCCCATTCTTCTTTGCAGATCTCAAGCTCTGTCAGGTTGGATGTGGAGCATTGCTGCACAGCTATTTTCAGGTCTCTTTTTCAAGTCCGAGCTCTGGCTGGGCCACTCAAGGACATTCAGAGACTTGTCCCGAAGTCAGATGAAGCGCTACAAGAACAAACTGAAAACGTCGCTGAAGAAGTGCAACATCAAACCCCAGACCTGATGGATGCTGCAACCAAACGTTCCACCTAGCGGCAGCTCTGCCAGAGAGGTGTACACAGGTGGGAGGAGGAGAGGAGAACAAAGAAACAGCAAAAACAGCTCAGGAGACATACAACCATGCCCCCGCCAACACAGACTGCATATGCCCCACCTGCAATACAGTTTGTGGATCTCGGATTGGACTCTACAGTCACCAAAGAATTCATTGTTAACTCAGAAGTGGAAGTCATCATCGGATACGATGGACTAACGTAACGTAAGGTGGGTGCAGAGGGGCGCTTTCACATGAACAATACACTGTCATCGCATGACCGGCAATTTGAACTATGAAAAAGTCTTAAGCGATTGTAAAAAAAACGAAACAGAACAAAACAAAGGTTACATTACCATGGCAATAGTAACATGAATTGTACATAGAACACAAAGAAGGCACACATGACTTACCTTCTACAGTAGACACAACAGTCTTTATGACGATCTCTGAAAGATGCTCGTTGGAAAACTTTGGAAGGTCATCTTTAGAAGATCATACCCAAAGCATATTGCAGCAGAAAAACACAGGCTACCAATGGTGGCAGTCCCATCTGAAAGATTAAGAGGAAAAACATAAAGACGAACCACTTTAATGCAGAGCCCTCTGGGTACAAGCAATCACATTAGAATGCAAAGGCTATTACAAAGTGAAGCTTCCTCAAGCTCTAGGTTATATACATTGCCTTAATTAAGTATGCTTTCATCACTTCAGTGTCACAATTATTTAAATGATTTATGTCACAAACAGGAAGTGTGTGGTTAGCTTCAGGGTTGGGTAGTAACGGATTACATGTAACAGGGATGACCTAAACCAGGTATGCAGGCCTGTACCTCGGTTTGCTACATTGGTGTCAGAAGTGAGACGGCGGCCGTGTGGCCATCAGAACGCACGGCCGGATGTGCCTTCCATTCAGAGGGAGCAGTGTAGCAGTGCTCGCTTGAGCTATTGTAGGATTGCTAGCTAAAGCAAAATGATTTGATGAATCAAACACTTCTTTCTATCTCCTAACACTCGTCAGAACGAAGGGTGTATGAAAATAATAACTATCAACTATCATTCATTCCCCCTTCTTCTAACAATTGCCTTCAGAAAGAATTGTAATCACCAGAATCTCCAAATCGTTTGTTAAATATTACAGCTCTCCGTGTATGTCTGTGAACATGTTTAAAGACTGGATGGGACATTCATGTAAAACTGTAATTGCACCTTCACCAAAATTAAAGTTGAATTTCCCTGCTATCTGATAAAAAATCCAGCACTAGTGAAAAGAGGGAGAAATATTGAGGCAAGTAGTCTCCAACACACATATACACACACACACTGTTCCAAGCAGCCTGAAAAATCCCCATTCATTAGCAGTCTGTCTGTCTGCTAATATGATTCAACTACTGTATACCTTGGGAACCTTCATTATTAAAGTCACCTGAGTCTGTCTGCTAATATGATTTCAGGCAGATCATTCATGATGCTTAGCTGACGGATTCATAATCAGTTAGAAGTGTGTTTCAAACCACCCCAGAACAAACCACCTGAAATTGGATTTGAAGGCAGGTAATTGTTCTCTTATAATTATGAGTTCACAGATTCATCTGTTCATCAAGGAATGAGGCTATGAGGAGTTAGTAGGAGGAGAGGACTCTTCTATCTCAACCTTTCCATCTCTTTGCTAGAGCTTTCAGGAGTTTAGGTCCATGTTGTTGTTAAAAACACTTTGGGAAAAACAGAGAGACATTTTCCCCAGAGACACACTCCGGTAAGTGTGGATCCAACCTCATTGACTGGCATTGTGCTGATGTTGACCAATAAACTATAGGGAAACTAAAGGTCTGGTCAATAGTAATGAACTCTCTCTAAATGTTGAATGATTCAGAGTAAAATAATGCCCTCTGTGTCCTCCATGCTTCAAAATGTTGCTCTGGTTTACACTATTGATTTGATAGGATTTGATAACAGTAGTAGGCAACACTTCAAAGGCATAACATCGATACCATCAGAAGACAATTACCATCCATATAGGGCATTTATACTAGACAGACTGTGGATAGGGTATACAACTACTAAACAGACTGTGGATAGGGTATACAACTACTAGACAAACTGTGGATAGGGTATACAACTACTAGACAGACTGTGGATAGGGTATACAACTACTAGACAGACTGTGGATAGGGTATACAACTACTAGACAGACTGTGGATAGGGTATACAACTACTAGACAGACTGTGGATAGGGTATACAACTACTAGACAGACTGTGGATAGGGTATACAACTACTAGACAAACTGTGGATAGGGTATACAACTACTAGACAGACTGTGGATAGGGTATACAACTACTAGACAGACTGTGGATAGGGTATACAACTACTAGACAGACTGTGGATAGGGTATACAACTACTAGACAAACTGTGGATAGGGTATACAACTACTAGACAAACTGTGGATAGGGTATACAACTACTAGACAGACTGTGGATAGGGTATACAACTACTAGACGGACTGTGGATAGGGTATACAACTACTAGACAGACTGTGGATAGGGTATACAACTACTAGACAAACTGTGGATAGGGTATACAACTACATTTACATTACATTTAAGTCATTTAGCAGACGCTCTTATCCAGAGCGACTTACAAATTGGTGCATTCACCTATAATATCCAGTAGAACAACCACTTTACAATAGTGCATCTAAATCTTTTAAAGGGGGGGGGGGGGGGGTTAGAAGGATTACTTTATCCTATCCCAGGTATTCCTTAAAGAGGTGGGGTTTCAGGTGTCTCCGGAAGGTGGTGATTGACTCCGCTGTCCTGGCATCGTGAGGGAGCTTGTTCCACCATTGGGGTGCCAGAGCAGCGAACAGTTTTGACTGGGCTGAGCGGGAACTGTGCTTCCTCAGAGGTAGGGAGGCGAGCAGGCCAGAGGTGGATGAACGCAGTGCCCTTGTTTGGGTGTAGGGCCTGATCAGAGCCTGAAGGTACGGAGGTGCCGTTCCCCTCACAGCTCCGTAGGCAAGCACCATGGTCTTGTAGCGGATGCGAGCTTCAACTGGAAGCCAGTGGAGAGAGCGGAGGAGCGGGGTGACGTGAGAGAACTTGGGAAGGTTGAACACCAGACGGGCTGCGGCGTTCTGGATGAGTTGTAGGGGTTTGATGGCACAGGCAGGGAGCCCAGCCAACAGCGAGTTGCAGTAATCCAGACGGGAGATGACAAGTGCCTGGATTAGGACCTGCGCCGCTTCCTGTGTGAGGCAGGGTCGTACTCTGCGAATGTTGTAGAGCATGAACCTACAGGATCGGGTCACCGCCTTGATGTTAGTGGAGAACGACAGGGTGTTGTCCAGGATCACGCCAAGGTTCTTAGCACTCTGGGAGGAGGACACAAGGGAGTTGTCAACCGTGATGGCGAGATCATGGAACGGGCAGTCCTTCCCCGGGAGGAAGAGCAGCTCCGTCTTGCCGAGGTTCAGCTTGAGGTGGTGATCCGTCATCCACACTGATATGTCTGCCAGACATGCAGAGATGCGATTCGCCACCTGGTTGTCAGAAGGGGGAAAGGAGAAGATTAATTGTGTGTCGTCTGCATAGCAATGATAGGAGAGACCGTGAGAGGATATGACAGAGCCAAGTGACTTGGTGAATAGCGAGAATAGGAGAGGGCCTAGAACAGAGCCCTGGGGGACACCAGTGGTGAGAGCACGTGGTGCGGAGACAGATTCTCGCCACGCCACCTGGTAGGAGCGACCTGTCAGGTAGGACGCAATCCAAGCGTGGGCCGCGCCGGAGATGCCCAGCTCGGAGAGGGTGGAGAGGAGGATCTGATGGTTCACAGTATCAAAGGCAGCAGATAGCTCTAGAAGGATGAGAGCAGAGGAGAGAGAGTTAGCTTTAGCAGTGCGGAGAGCCTCCGTGACACAGAGAAGAGCAGTCTCAGTTGAATGCCCAGTCTTGAAACCTGACTGATTAGGATCAAGAAGGTCGTTCTGAGAGAGATAGCAGGAGAGCTGGCCAAGGACGGCACGTTCAAGAGTTTTGGAGAGAAAAGAAAGAAGGGATACTGGTCTGTAGTTGTTGACATCGGAGGGATCGAGTGTAGGTTTTTTCAGAAGGGGTGCAACTCTCGCTCTCTTGAAGACGGAAGGGACGTAGCCAGCGGTCAAGGATGAGTTGATGAGCGAGGTGAGGTAGGGGAGAAGGTCTCCGGAAATGGTCTGGAGAAGAGAGGAGGGGATAGGGTCAAGTGGGCAGGTTGTTGGGCGGCCGGCCGTCACAAGACGCGAGATTTCATCTGGAGAGAGAGGGGAGAGAGAGGTCAAAGCACAGGGTAGGGCAGTGTGAGCAGGACCAGCGGTGTCGCTTGACTTAGCAAACGAGGATCGGATGTCGTCAACCTTCTTTTCAAAATGGTTGACGAAGTCATCCGCAGTGAGGGAGGAGGGGGGGAGGGGGAGGAGGATTCAGGAGGGAGGAGAAGGTAGCAAAAAGCTTCCTAGGGTTAGAGGCAGATGCTTGGAATTTAGAGTGGTAGAAAGTGGCTTTAGCAGCAGAGACAGAAGAGGAAAATGTAGAGAGGAGGGAGTGAAAGGATGCCAGGTCCGCAGGGAGGCGAGTTTTCCTCCATTTCCGCTCGGCTGCCCGGAGCCCTGTTCTACTAGACAAACTGTGGATAGGGTATTCAACTACTAGACAAACTGTGGATAGGGTATACAACTACTAGACAAACTGTGGATAGGGTATACAACTACTAGACAGACTGTGGATAGGGTATACAACTACTAGACAGACTGTGGATAGGGTATACAACTACTAGACAGACTGTGGATAGGGTATACAACTACTAGACAGACTGTGGATAGGGTATACAACTACTAGACGGACTGTGGATAGGGTATACAACTACTAGACAGACTGTGGATAGAGTATACAACTACTAGACAAACTGTGGATAGGGTATACAACTACTAGACAAACTGTGGATAGGGTATACAACTACTAGACAGACTGTGGATAGAGTATACAACTACTAGACAGACTGTGGATAGGGTATACAACTACTAGACGGACTGTGGATAGGGTATACAACTACTAGACAGACTGTGGATAGGGTATACAACTACTAGACAAACTGTGGATAGGGTATACAACTACTAGACGGACTGTGGATAGGGTATACAACTACTAGACAGACTGTGTATAGGGTATACAACTACTAGACAGACTGTGGATAGGGTATACAACTACTAGACAGACTGTGGATAGGGTATACAACTACTAGACAGACTGTGTATAGGGTATACAACTACTAGACAGACTGTGGATAGGGTATACAACTACTAGACAAACTGTGGATAGGGTGTACAACTACTAGACAGACTGTGTATAGGGTATACAACTACTAGACAGACTGTGGATAGGGTATACAACTACTAGACAGACTGTGGATAGGGTATACAACTACTAGACAGACTGTGTATAGGGTATACAACTACTAGACAGACTGTGGATAGGGTATACAACTACTAGACAAACTGTGGATAGGGTATACAACTACTAGACTGACTGTGGATAGGGTATACAACTACTAGACAGACTGTGGATAGGGTATACAACTACTAGACAGACTGTGGATAGGGTGTACAACTACTAGACAGACTGTGGATAGGGTATACAACTACTAGACAGACTGTGGATGACATGAGCACCACACCACTGTTGGAATAAAAACAGGGAAGAGAGACAAATAACCTGTAACCCAGGTCTCCCCTTGGCCAAGCCAACATCTTAACTGTTTTAAACTGAGAGTAAGTGATATGACGTTGCCACGAGCAGCACTGCAGATGTTGCAGATGAGCGCGATGCAAGACGATCCACTCACAGAGTATCTGTTCATGTGCACAGGTGCGTTTCAATCTGCTCCACCGTCATAGCTGCAGGACCAAATCAGCAGAGAAGTTTAGTCTCAAACTTCAATGCTCTTCGTTGTTGCGGAAATTGGCCTGATTTTGCTGTTACCTTCATGCATTGTTAACTCTACCTTTAACCAAGAGGGCATCCTCAGGGCCTGAGGCTGACCTTGGCCTTTACACGCCTCAGCCAGGGCTATCTGATTACAAGAGTGTGATTGCAAATCCCCTTTTGCTACACATGCACAAAGTGAACAGCAGCACATATAATAGGTCTGAAGTAGAATTCAACCACCACAGCCTAACATGGCCTACAGCCTAGCACATCCTAACACAGCCTGTTAGCTCAGCCTAACAACCTATAGCACAGCCTAGCACAGGTAACAGAGCATATAGCAAAGCCCTGAACACTGATTGGGCCCCCACCTCTCAATTAACTGATTTCCAGTCTGTCTGGCCCAATTAAAGCATGCCCAGTCAGCCAGAAAATGAAGAACTCCAAACAAGGTTCAGCCTTTTTAGTTGAATTTTGTTTTAGTATGACTTTGGTTAGTTGCAAATACACATAGGTGTCTGGTGGAATGCTCTTACAGCAGTCCCAGCACTGTCCCTTGCCTAACAGCAGTCCCTCGCCTAACTGCAGCCCCTCGCCTAACGTCAGTCCCTCGCCTAACAGCAGTCCCTCATCTAACAGCAGTCCCTTGCCTAACGTCAGTTCCTCGCCTAAGAGCAGTCCCTCACCTAACTGCAGTCCCTCACCTAACTGCAGTCCCTCACCTAACTGCAGTCCCTCATCTAACAGCATTCCCTCACCTAACTGCAGTCCCTCGCCTAACTGCAGTCCCTCGCCTAACTGCAGTCCCTCGCCTAACTGCAGTCCCTCGCCTAAGAGCAGTCCCTCGCCTAAGAGCAGTCCCTCGCTTAACTGTAGTCCCTCACCTAATTGCAGTCCCTCACCTAACTGCAGTCCCTCGCCTAACTGCAGTCCCTCGCCTAACAGCAGTCCCTCGCCTAACAGCAGTCCCTCGCCTAAGAGCAGTCCCTCGCCTAACTGCAGTCCCTCGCCTAATTGCAGTCCCTCGCCTAACTGCAGTCCCTCGCCTAACTGCAGTCCCTCATCTAACAGCATTCCCTCGCCTAACTGCAGTCCCTCGCCTAACAGCAGTCCCTCGCCTAACAGCAGTCCCTCGCCTAACTGCAGTCCCTCGCCTAAGAGCAGTCCCTTGCTTAACTGTAGTCCCTCACCTAATTGCAGTCCCTCGCCTAACAGCAGTCCCTCGCCTAACAGCAGTCCCTCACCTAACTGCAGTCCCTCGCCTAACTGCAGTCCCTCGCCTAACAGCAGACCCTCACCTATCTGCAGTCCCTCACCTAACAGCATTCCCTCACCTAACAGCAGTCCCTCACCTAACAGCAGACCCTCACCTAACAGCAGACCCTCACCTAACAGCAGTCCCTCACGTAACAGCAGTCCCATAATTATAAGCTTACTAATGTTTTCTTTGATGCAGATATAGGAGAGCAGTCCAAGCTGATTCCTATGTCGACAATTGAGATTGATACACTTTGCATTTGGGGACAATAATGGAAGAGAGACCTGAAGAGGTTTTGTATTTTATTTCTTGAAGCAAATTATTAGAACGTCTGTATTTTGCAATGTTCATGATGACATACAGTTCACCTTGAATGCATGGTTGGCTTTAAGCAAATTTGACTGTTAATAACTATAGCAAGGACAAGACTGTGAGTTTGTACATTTGGGATCTCAAACAATGAGCATCACTATTTTGTATTGGAGGAAATTAGAAAAGCAGAGAGGGGGTTGCCATTGGCTGTAGAATGTAGAACTGGATTGGAACAGAGCTCGACATCAGACTAATGAAGAACAGATGTTTTCTAGCATTGGCGTCACTCTTCCTACTCCACCTTACGGCAGGTCAGTAGAGGTGCCTGGGTAAAATCACTGAGGAAGCCAAGCCAGTAAAAAAGCCATTACAACCTATGTCGTGATATTTGCGTTGTTTGCTCTATAACCCATAAATTCATACACCATAGTGATATACAATAAGGCCGTGACAACAAAAAGACAACAGTCACAGTGGTGAAATAAATTAAACTACACATTGTTTCATCACAAAACCAGAGAGCAGCATCTGTCCGGTGAAGTCCACAAAGCAAATATTGCATGTAACAAACAGTTATATAACCTGCAGCATAGTCAAGCAAGTGAATGTTTTTGACAGTTTACTAAATCAACAACTACTGATTAAGAACCACGGAGTTACGGCAAGTCAACACAAAGACAACAGGACCACTGCCTCTGTTATTCCACCACCATTTACACTGAAACATTTAAACGTCATCAAATCAACAATCATATGCTTCGTTTAAACCTGTTGAGGCCAGGGGGCAGGATCTTATCCCGGTATTGGGATTCATTGTCATGTGACCATGGCGGGGAATTCAAAACTGCAAGAGTAATCATTTCAAATAATCAAATAATCAACTATTTTCCTCCATTTGAAAGATATATCTCCTAAATCTAACCACGCTGTCCGATTTTCAGAGGCTTTACGGAGAATGCATAAAGTTAGGTTATGTTAGGAGAGTACATTGACAATAGCTGTGTGTAATGTTCAGCCAATTCAAAGAAGGGCATCAACAGACAGAAAACTAGCTAGAATTATGCACTTACCTTTGACAATCTGCATCAGATGACACTCATAGGACATTATGTTATACAATACATGCATTTTTAGTTCCATCAAGTTCATATTTATATCCAAAAACAGCATTTACAGTCGCGGTGAAATTCAGAATTTTTTTCGGCTCGAATGCTCCCAGTGAATCCAGCATTACAAATCACGGAATTACTATTCGAAAACATTGGTAAATTATAATATTGTCATTCAAAGAATAATATATTATCATCTCGTAATTGCTACCGAATGGCCAGATCTCAAAATAACTTTACTGGGAAATCACATTTTGCAATAAACTGAGTACTATGCTAACAACAATAAGCTAAGCTATAAGCTAAGCTAAGCTATACAGTTAGCATTAGCATCATCTAATATCGATAATAACATTCTAAATATCCCCTTACCTTTGATTATCTCCATCAGAAGGCGCTGCCAGGGATCCCAGGTCCAGAACAAATGTGGTTTCTTTTGACAAAGTTCATAATTTATGTCCAAATAGTTAGCGTTCAGTAGGCTCCCACAAAATGAGGTGGGCAGTGTAAAGTCACGCCGAAAAGCTAAAAAAAAACTAGTAAATAATCTATTTATGTTTGTTCAAACATGTCAAACGTTGTTTAGCATTAATCTTTTGGTCCATTTTTAACGTGAAACATCAGTAAACATCAGTAATATTTTCACACAACCTATCAAGTGTCTAGAATAAACGATTATGACAAAGACACTCTTCTCAGACTTATGCGCAGGCGCAAAAAATGAAGTGATGACGTGTCAACTTCCAAGCATTCTAATTCGGTCTGTATTCATCACAGATGCTTCAAACAACTTTATAAAGATCGTTGACATCTAGTGGAAGCCTTAGGAGTTGCGAACTGAATCCTTTCTCACTATGGTATCTATAAAACAATGACACTAAATAGTACAGTCACAAAATTCACATTTTTTTTAAATCTATTTTTCACAGGTTTTTGCCTGCAATATGAGTTTTGTTATACTTACAGACACCATTCAAACTGTTTTAGAAAATTCAGAGTGTTTTCTATTCAAACCTGAACAATAATATGCATATTCTAGCTTCTGAGTTGGTGTAGGAGGCAGTTAAAAATGGGCACATATTTTTTTCCAAAATTCTCAATACTGCCCCCTAGCCCAAACAGGTTTTAAATCACTGAAAATAAACATAAAGATACCAAAACAATTTAGTCCAATCAATGATGATAAATATCATGTGGCTATCCATGCAACTAATTTGTGCGTGTGTGTGTGTGTGTGTGTGTGTGTGTGTGTGTGTGTGTGTGTGTGTGTGTGTGTGTGTGTGTGTGTGTGTGTGTGTGTGTGTGTGTGTGTGTGTGTGTGTGTGTGTGCGCGTGTGTAAAACAACATGTTGACTCAGCCTAGACTAGTTGAATGCCAATGCCATCCTCCTCTCTTTCATGTTGGCAAAAGGGTCTATGGCTCTGTCATACATTACACTTTTAGTTTTTGTTGTCATAGGCTAGCAAGCATTTTAGTTAGTTAGTCTAACTTCCTAGCATGTGCAACAATGAACCAGCTAAGGTAGCCAGCTAGCTAGCTAACGTGAATCTACTAGGCTACATCTAGGCTACATATTGAACTTTATTCATTTCAGGCCAGTGGCACAACATATGCATTTATGGATAGATCAGAATCACCGTCATAATCATTGGCCTGTACAGAGAATTAAGTCAAAACCACGTCCAAATCCCTATCTCCCTCCATGGTTTAGGAAAAGGTCGATTTTTTGCAATCTAGCTACCGCAGGACATCAACACAAGCAGACCAGAAACAGGCAAATCTTTCTGAAAATGAAGTTTTGCTTTGAAAGTTGTTTGATTGGTCTGAAGCCAAATCCAAACCGGCCTCCCTTAGGGAGCGTTTTGCTGAACCAGGACAACCCACAGTTGAGCTATTTTACAGAAAAATAAATGTATCAAGGGAAGCCAAATGCAGTGGTGTAAAGTAAAGTAAAAATACTTTAAAGTACTACTTAAGTAGTTTTGGGGGGTATCTGTACTTTACTTTACTATTTATATTTTGGCAACTTTTACTTTTACTTCACTACATTCCTAAAGAAAATAATGTACTTTTTACTCCATACATTTTCCCTGACACCCAAAAGTAAATTTTGACAGGAAAATGGTCAAATTCACACAAGAGAACATCCCTGGTCATCCCTACTGTCTCTGATCTGGTGGACTCAATAAACACAAGTGCTTTGTTTGTAAATTATGTCTGAGTGTGCCGCTGGCTATCCATCAATACATGTTTTTATTGTTTCGTCTGATTTGCTTAATATAAGGAAATTGAAATGATTTTTACTTTTGATACTTAAGTACATTTTATTAATTCGATTTATTTTTGATACTTAAGCATATTTAAAACCAAATACGTTTAGACTTTTACTCAAGTAGTATTTTACTGGGTGACTTTCACTTGAGTCATTTTCTATTAAGGAATCTTTACTTTTACTCAAGTATGACAATTGAGTACTTTTTCCACCACTGGCCAAATGCTTGCTGGCATCAATCAATCAAATGCTACAGCGGAAACATGTTATATAGTCTTTAGGTCCATACAGCATCAGACACATGGGCTACATATACTGAGACAGAGGGGCGCTGTTTCCCTCGCTCGGGTGATTTCTCCAGTGAGATTCACGCACTTGCGAATTGACCGAAAATTATGAAAACACAGGGGAAATAAATTATTTGATCATTTTTATTGGTGAAATATTTGGGAAATACTGGCTCCCCTTGGCATCCATGAATACACCCCACTGCGGCAGGTGCGCAAATATAACATCACACCAGTGCACAGTTAACCCTAAACACTACTTTGTGTTGTATGATTTATATACATTAAAATGTTTTCCCTCGCATTGAACCGTGAGAAAAAATACACTTCCTCAATGACAAGCGAAAAGAAACTATTGTACGTTTTTTTTAAATTGAATGTATACACATAACTCTAACACCTTAGGAATGAGCTATGTTGTACAGTAGCCTATAACACGCAATGTGCTTTATAATGTACAGGACAATAATCAATATGAATATATAGTCTCCATCGCTGTGCTTGACTTGCAGTTGGTGCTAAGGTGTAATTACGTCATTCTAGGTGGAAACAAAGCCGACTGGGTGCCTTTTTAGCACCACACGCGCGCGCGTGAGAACGCCGACGGCTCGGTTCCAACAGCTACCGTGAATCTGGTCCCGGAGTGAAGGCACAGTCCCATTATTGGAATACAATACAAAATATGATAAAGGAAGGATTTATCCGAACAGGGGTGACTGGGGATCGAATCGGATCTTTTGGCTGGTTATTTACTACGGTGTCCGACTGGAATGCATATTATGGTGTATGTTTCAATTGACGAATGAATGTTGTGCGTCAACTTCGCATTGCTGCCGCCTTGTTTTGGTGACTTTGAGGAATCTATACCTTTTGAATGCTCACTCGGATGAGAGCAAATGGAATCGTGCGTTAGGTGAGTCTATTTGTCCCTTTGTTGGTTATGTACTGTATGAGCGCGCGCACGCCAGTGAAGAACTCGAATATTGATTTAATTATCTGTTTCGAAGTACTCAGTGGTGAATATGAGGTTATGCAAATGTAATTGAATTATGACCGTGTGGATATCCATTTCCGTTTGAGGAACGACACTGTTCAGAGTTCTTGATCTGAATCTAGTGGGTATACAATTACAAAAACGTAGCCTAATCAATATAATATAATCAATATCAATATTCCTGAAAAGTATATACATTTAATAGCGGCTGCATGATAATATATATTTTAGAATTAGTTTAATATGAAAACCAATCTTTACTGATCCCTATCTAAAGACTGAAGCCTTCTCCAAACTATTACCACATTTCATTTCTATCTTATTCACAATAACACAAATAGACGTGATCATTAGATTCGTTTATTAGTCACATGCACAGGGATAACTATTGCTTTGGGATAATAACATGGGATGTAACACCTTATATTCATGATTATGCAATGTTTGGCTATGTTTTCATTGTGGTATGTGATTGTCCAATAGTCAATATCTCACTCTCTCTCTCTGCTGTGTTCTCTCTCTCTCGCTCTCCTTCAGGGTCATCCTCCTATCTCTCTCATAAGGGGGGCAGGTCTCCCTTGTGTTTGAGACATTCCATTTCAATGGCATCCCCTGCACAGTATACTTAAAGAATAGGAGAATAACGAGGATATCAACATCTAGCTCCATCCCACACCACATGCCATGGATCCGCTACCAGAGTACTCCCTGTTCCTTGTCCGGATCCTGGAGGAACTAGACACTAAACACAGTAGTGTGTCCTACCAGGACCTCTGTAAGTCCCTGTGTGCCCGCTTTGACCTGGTCCACTTGGCCAAGCTACGGAGCCTTCTGTTCTACACAGCCTGCCTGGACCCAGCCTTCCCTGCCACTCTCTTCAAAGACAAGATGAGATGTACTGTTGAGGACCAGCAGTCTAAGAAACTCATGGTGGCAGCGGATATCGTCACTATGTTTAACCTAATCCAAATGAACGGGGGGATCGCCAAAGATAAGCTCCCGATGGCACCACCGAGGCCCAAGTTCCACAAGAACCAGTCGTTTGAGTCATGTAGGTCTGACACTGATGTTTATAAGTACCAGGACTATGAGAGGGGCGGCGGTTATGACCTCATGGATCAACCCTCCAGGGCGGGTCACCACCCCCACCATCGCCCCATTTCCCAAAACAACTCCTCCCACCCCTGCCCACACCCCCATCCCCACTCCGCCAACTGCAGATCCAACTGCAGCCCGCAGTTTATCCCGACTTCTGACCCTAACTTCCTATTGGGCGTCAACAAGGATCTAAAATGTCGAGCAGCATCGCTAGATAAGCTGCAGCACCTGCCCCAGTACTCGAGCTGCAGTCCTCCCTCGCCGCCCTGCGAGATGCAGAGCACCTACTTTCCCATAGACATTGACAGTGAGTCCACCACAGACCAGGAGTCCCTGCAACACATCAACCACACGGAGCCCTTCTCTGTCCACTCCTGTGTCCAGAAGAGAAACATCTTCAAGGAGGATTTTCACAACCTGCTAGCGTTCTCCCCACAGGTCTGTGCCTCTGGTCTTTAATTATATATTATTTATTTATTTTTATTAAGCGTTTAAATTTTTTTTTTACATACCATTCATTATGCAACAATAATTATCCTGACATATTTGTTTGGAAGTACTCCCAACAACTTTGAGTTTTAATGTTGTCCCATTACTACACTGAAACAACAATAGATGAAAAAATAAACATTGAAGATAAAGTCAGACTGATTTCCATTGCAGCCTCCTCCACTGTTAACCATCTGTTATCAATTATCACTGTTCTCGGTCTAATTTTCACTGCTACATGTGGTCAGCTACTTTCTTTAATGTGCCATGTTTTGAGTTGTTTCTTTCCTACTAAATGGTGCTAGCTGTAAGTATTTGTGCCGTTGTTTGCTAATCTTACCATCTAAATGTCAAAGAAAAGCACAAGACACCTAAAGGAGAAAACAATAGTGATAAAACAGTACCCCCCCACTTCCTGAAGCTGGTCCATAGATCTACAGATGTAGGATCTTAATTTGACCAGCATTGTTGCAGCAAAAGAATCCTGCAACAACAGGATTTCAACGTTTAGTCCATAATGTTGCTTGAATGGTGGTTAGGCTATAAGCTGGTCAAAATGAGGGTACATGAAAAGTGGAATACTGTTAATATAACCGTTAGTGCAGGTTTTTAATGAATTTATGTCAATCATGAAGGTCATCTGCATTTCCTCTGACACAGGAAAAGTCTCATCAACAAAAGAGTGATCAGATGAAGATCCTACATCTGTATAGGCTATGTCACATAGAATGGAAATGTCTCAATGGACATAGCTCTCAGTGAGAATAACCAATCTATAAAACGTATTTCTTTCTAGAAAGGCTTGGTCTGAGCCTAATGTTACATCCAGCAGCTTTATGCTTAGTTTGACTCTTTCTTTGTTTGATTTGATAATTCAGGGTGTTTTGACTGATGTGTTAACACAACAGTGTATTAACATGTTGTTATTGTTGTAAAAGTGAACGAGTCTGTAACAATTTCTTTTTTCACTTGTGTAATGACAAAAAATGCTCAAAACAATTACAAAACAATTACCAAATTTCTATGAAACTATTACATTTAGGTTTTAGTCAGTTAACAGATGCTCTTATCAGCGTGACTTAGAGCCAAACAATACAATATTACAATACTGTTACAGTGTCACTACACAGCTTTAAGATCAACTTGATGAAGTGTTACCCCATTGTCATTATAGGTCATCACCTCAGAGTGCAAGCCAAACATCAGGGCAACTGGAGGCTACCACCGGAGAGAGCTCCACAAACCTGCCACGTTCTTCAACCACAGCTTCGAGCTGCCCTACAGTAACCCCTACTTTGAGCCTACTATGAACTCGCCCATTCAGGAGAAACGGCGAGCGAAGCACGAGAGTCTGGACGACCTTCAAGCGTCTACGTATTTCGGCCCAACGACAGTGACGGAGTGCGTGAACACACGGAGGAGTACGGCTAGGCCGGGGAAGCAGCCAATTTGGCCCGTGAAAAGCCTGAGTCTCAACGCTGAAGAAGGGCCACCGGATTTCGAGAGGTCATTTCTGAACGGGAAACCGCTGAAAGACAACCATCGCCACAATGTAGTCAATAAAGAGAATGAGCAGCACTTCCAGTGCGCCAAAGAGAAAGTGGTGGCCTCCCCTTCAGGGTTCGCAAAGAAAACCAACGGGTTGAAAACAAAGGATATGTCTTCAATGGCGTGCGGTCCCGGGGTGGGTGTCGACAAAAGAGAGGTTGGGAAAAGATTTAAAGAGAAAGGCATCAACAGTACGTCTTTTCAGGGAGGTAACATAGACATCTCGTCCAGCGTAGGGACACAAACGGAGCAGGCTGAACAGAGGAAGCTAAAAGACTATGCCGCCGCTCATGCAAAATACGTCGAGAGAGAGAGGCACTCGTGCAAACACTCGGAAGAGGACTCTGAGATCATCAGCGATGACATCAGTGACATCTTCCGCTTCCTTGACGACATGAGCGTGTGCGACTCGCTGGGCGTCATCCAATCATCGTGCTACAACAGCATCGGATCTCTCTCTCAGGTGACCATGAAGTCTGACGGTGACAGCTCACCCGAATGCAACACGGTCAAACTGGCCAAGTCCAAGCTGGACTGCCTCTTTCACTCCCTAGAGAACACGGACGACGAGCTCAAATCGAGCGTCTGCAAGCTTGTAATGAGGATAGGTGAGATCGAGAAGAAGCTGGAGTCTCTGTCCGGAGTCCGAGGGGAGATATCGCAGGTGCTCTCCAAGCTCACCAAACTCGATGAGAAGATTCAGGAACCCGAAACCAACGGAAGACCAGGCGAAAACGCTTTAGCCACCACTTCCACCCCAGATCACCTTCACCCTGACCCCAACCTCTCGCCCCATGTCTTTCAGTGCCACACGACAGGCCACAACATCAAAGTGGACAACGGATCAGTGGAGTGGGGCTGCTCAGACAGTGAGAGTCTGAGGGTCAAGGCAATTAAGAAAAGTATGTTCACGCGGAGGTCGTCACGCTCACTCAATGAGGACAACAGCGCCACGGAGTCAAAGGTGGCGAGCATTACCAACTCACCACGGGACTGGAGGACGGTGTCGTATACCTCGCACCATGGGGACGAGGGAAAAGACAAGGACAGAGACCGAGACCGAGAAAGGGACACCAAGGACAGACACAGGAAAGCCAAAGAGGTAAGAAAAATGGTTTACATTTATAACACTTTTCACATTACACCAACATTAGATACTCTCTTTATATTTTTTGGGCTGTTTTGATGTAATATGAGAGCATATTTTCTACCACAAGAAAGCGTCTTTGGGAGAAAAGTGCTATTAAAATCCTATGTAGTATTATTATCATTACAGAAACATGACAAGAGTAATCAACGAGGTAAGAATAATGGAATACATTTATATAAGTCCTTTATAAGTGCTGGAACGCACTGTTCGCTGTTCAAGAACAGACAAAGAAAAGTATTCACACCCCTTGAATTTTTCCACATTTTGTTGTGTTACAAAATGGGGATAAAATTGATTTAATTGTAAAAAAAAATCAACAATCTACAATAATTTTTCCTTTGTTTTTGTAAACTAATATATCTTAATTAGATAGGTGTTCACCCCCTGAGTCAATACAAGTTATAAACACCTTTGGCAGCAATTCAAGTCAGTCAGTGAGTCTTTTGGGGTAAGTCTCAGAGCTTTGCGCACCTGGATTGTGCAATATTTGCCCATTATTGTTTACATTTATTTTCAAATTAGAAGCACTGTCAAGTTGGTTGTTGATCATTGCTAGACAGACATTTTCAAGTCTTGCCATAGATTTTCATGCAGATTGTCACGGTTGTCGTAGGAATGAGAAGAGGATCAAAGTGCAGCGTGTGTGTCGTTCCACATTTTATTTATTAAACTGTGAAACTATGCAATACATAAATACACTGAATGAAAAAACCACAAACCGTGATGCTGAGATGAACACATACACAACTCAAAATTAACTTCTCAGGGCTGCGTGGGACGCTACCGTCCCACCCACGGTTCACACTATTCAACAGCCAGTGAAAAATCAGAACGCCAAATTCAAAACAACAAAATGTCATAATTCAAAGTTCTCAAACATACAACTATTTTACACCATTTTAAAGATAAACCTCACCTTAATCCAGTCCTTCTCAAATAGTGGGGCACGCCCCCCTGGGGGGGCTCGGAGCGATGCCAGGGGGGGCGCGTGACCCCGGGGAACATGCTTTTTCTTGCCGCGGGGAGTAGGTTATTTTTTAACCGAACAAGAGCACACAGCACAGAGCAGGAGATATGAAGTGCAGATTACAAACCCTTAAGAGACACCATGGGAAAATATTTAACAGGGATGAAAAGAAAGGCGGAGAGAGACGGAGATAATGAGACAAACGTAAGTCTCCCGAAAGCTAAGACGAGGAAATATGACGAAGCGTATGTAGCGCTTGGCTTCACTGTGACTACGGTGGGAGATGAGGAAAGACCGGTATGTTTACTGTGTCTAAAAATGTTGGCAGCGGACAGCATGAAGCCAAATAAATGAAGGCGTCACTTAAAGACATTACACCCCAATCACGCTGATAAGCCGCTTGAGTTTTTTCAGCGAAAACGTGCCGAATATTGTCAACAATCGTCCCGCTTTGTGAATGCTTCTTCAGTAAACCAGCGAGCACTGTTAGCATCATATAAGGTGGCGTACCAAATTGCTCAGTGCAAAAAACCCCACTCCATAGCAGAGGAGCTGATACTGTCTGCAGCATTAGACATGGTCTCTGTCATGCTGGATGACGCAAGTGCTGCAAAAATAAAAACTACCCCTCTGTCCAATGACACTGTCGCCAGACTTATAAATGACATTGCTAACGATCTTAAAGAACAGCTGGTAGATAAACTCAAAGACAAACGTTTTGCCTTACAGTTCGATGAAGCAACTGACAGCAACAAAGACTGTTTGTTTATCGCTTATGTACGTTTTGACATGACAAAATTCAGAGTGTTTTCTATCCGAATGTGTTAATAATATGCATATCCTAGCTTCTGAGTTGGTGTAGGAGGCAGTTAAAAATGGGCACATATTTTTTTCAAAATTCTCAATACTGCCACCGTGGCCCGTAGAGGTTAAATAAGGGTTGAATTGTTTTTACAATTTCAGGCAAATTGATGCACTTGAAGTCTTTTCTGTTACAAACTAAAAAAAACAATGTTAATAAAGTTATTCTTTGTTGTAAGTTGATCTATATTTCTTTCTTTTTTCTTTTTCTTTAATGTTAATAAGGATACAATGTTATGCAGAGGTGTACTTATAACAATTTTATAGACAAATGATACTATTTACAGTCGCGGCGGAGAGTTGGGGGGGGCGCGAAATGTTTACTTCTTCCTAGGGGGAGCGTAACAGAAAATAATTGAGAAGCACTGCCTTAATCCACCCACATTGTCCGATTTCAAAAAGGCTTTACGGCGAAAGCATAAAGTTAGATTATGTTAGGACAGTGCCAACACAAGAAAAACCACACAGCCATTTTCCAAGCAGGAGAGGGGACACAAAAACCATAAATACAGCTAAAATGAAGCACTAACCTTTGACGTTCTTCATCAGATGACACTCCTAGGACTCAATGTTACACAATACATGTAAGTTTTGTTCGATAAAGTTCATATTTATATCCAAAAACCCCATTTTACATTGGCGCGTGATGTTCAGAAAATATTTTTCCGCCAAAACTGCCGGTGAATCAGCACAACAATTTACAAAAATACTCATCATAAACGTTGATAAAATATTAAACTGTTATTCAAAGAATTATAGATAAACATCTCCTGAATGCAACCGCTGTGACAGATTTTAAAAAAGCTTCACGGGGAAAGCACACTTTGCAATAATCTGAGTACGGCGCTCAGAAAACAACATCAGGCAATACAGATACCCACCATTTTGGAGTCATCTAAAATCATAAATAGCATTATAAATATTCACTTACCTTTGATGATCTTCATCAGAAGGCACCTCCAGGAATCCCCGGTCCATAATAAATGTTGTTTTGTTCGATAAAGTCCATAATTTATGTCCAAATACCTCCTTGTTGTCAGCGCGTTCAGTAAGCAAGTGCACCAAAAATTTCACGGCGAAAAGTCAAAAAAAAGTTCTATTTACATTTGTTGAAACATGTCAAACGTTGTATAGCATCAATCTTTAGGGCCTTTTTAACATAAAACTTCAATAATATTCAAACTGGACGATTCCAATGTCTTGAAAAACGTTATGGAACACAGCTACCTCATCACGTGAATGCGCGCCACAAAACTCATGTCATTTTCTGAGTCACCAACTTCCCGGCCTTCTTGTTCGCTCTGTGTTCACCGCAAAAGCCTGAAACTAGGTTCTAAACTAGGTTCTAAAGACAGTTGACATCTAGTGGAAGCCTTAGGAAGTGCAAAATGAACCCTAAGTCACTGTGTTAGATAGGCAATGACTTGAAAAGACTACAAGCATCAGATTTCCCACTTCCTGGTTGGATTTTTCTCAGGTTTTCGCCTGCCATATGAGTTCTGTTATACTCACAGACATCATTCAAACAGTTTTAGAAACTTCAGTGTTTTCTATAAATCTACTAATAATATGCAAATATTTGACTCTGGGCCCGAGTATTAGGCAGTTTACTCTGGGCACGTTTTTCATCCGAAATCGAAAATACTACCCCCTATACCTTGACAGGTTAATCACCCACAAAACCCAGGTGGAAAAACCCATACTTAAGTATGATCTCCAATTAGAGACAACGAGGACCAGCTGCCTCTAATTGGAGATCATCTCAAACAAAACCCCAACATAGAAATACAAAACTGGAACCTAAACATAGAAATAGAAAACATAGAAAAAACACCCCCTGTCACGCCCTGACCTACTCTACCATAGAAAATAACATCTTACTATGGTCAGGACGTGACACAGATTTAAGTCAGAACTGTAAATAGGCCACTCAGGAACATCCAATGTCGTCTTGGTAGTGTAGATTTGGCCTTGTCTTGGAAGTTTAAATTTGGCCTTCTATTTTAGGGTTATTGTCCTGCTGAAAGGTGAATTTGTCTTTGTGTCTGTTGGAAAACAGACGGTGCCAGGTTTTCCTCTAGGATTTTGCCTGTGCTTAGCTACATTTTGTTTATTTTTATGCTGAAAAACTCCCCAGTCCTTGCTGACGACAAGCACACCTATAACATGATGCAGCCACCACCATGCTTGAAAATATGGAAAGTGGTACCCAGTGATGTGTTATGTTGGATTTGCCCCAAATATAACAGTTCATATTCAGGACAAAAAGTTAATTATTTTGACACATTTTTTGCAGTATTACTTTGAAAACATGATGCATGTTATGGAATATGTTTTTATTCTGTACAGGCTTCCTTCATTTCACTCTGTCATTTTGGTTAGCATTTTGGAGTAACTACAATGTTGTTGATCCATCCTCAGTTTTCTCCTATCACAGCCATTAAACTCTGTAACTGTTTTAAAATCTCATGGTGAAATCCCTGAGTGGTTTTATTTCTCTCTGGCAACTCAGTTTGGAAGGACGTCTGTATCTTTGTATTGATACACCATCCAAAGCCAAATGAACAGCTTTACCATGCGCAAAGGATATTCAGTGTCTGCTTTATTATTTTTACCAATCTACCAATCAGTGCCCTTCTTTGTGAGGCATTGGAAAATGGGGTAGTCATTCACAAATCATGTTAAGTGTGAGTCCATGCAACTTATTATGTGATTTGTTAACCAAATGTTTACTCCTGAACTTATTTAGACTTGTCATAACAAAGGTGTTGAATACTTTTTGACTCAAACATTTCAGCTTTTCATTTTTTATGTATTTAATTCCACTTTGACATTATGAGCAGTGGCGGTTCTAGACCATTTCAACTGGGGGGGGTCGAGCTGGGGCCAGTTGTACTGTTAGAGGGGCCAGTTACATTAGACATTGTTGTTGTCATATTGTTTTCTTCACTGCATTGCAGGCATTAGCAGGCAAAAGACCATGTTCATAATCATCATCGATGCCACTGTCTAATAACGGATGTACAAAAAGAAATGTAGCAAAAATTAGTTATGTAAAAATTATTTCATACTCCACATTTAGGGGGGCCACAAGGGGGTCCAAAATTGTTGTCACAGGGGCACTGCCCCCCCTGCCCCCCCCCCAGAACCACTAGTGATTATGAGATATTATGTGTAGATCGGTGACACACAATCTAAATGTAATCAATTTTATATTAAGGCTGTCAGACAACAAAATCTGGAAAAAGTAAAGGGGTGTGAATACATTCTGAAGGCACTGTTAGTCGTTTAGCAGACGCTCTTATCCAGAGCCACTTATAGTAAATGAGTGCCAGTGGAGGCTGCTGAGGGGAGGATGGCCCATAATAACTACCCTTAACTACACCAGTGGAGGCTGCTGAGGAGAGGACGGCTCATAATAACTATCCTTAACTACACCAGTGGAGGCTGCTGAGGAGAGGATGTCTCATAATAACTACCCTTAACTACACCAGTGGAGGCTGCTGAGGAGAGGATGGCTCATAATAACTACCCTTAACATTGCATTTTTGAAAACCCGAAAACTCGAGGACTATGACAACCAAGTCATACAAACATAAACTGTAAAACTTCAATTACCGTAATTTCCGGACTATTGAGAGCACCTGAATATAAGCCGCACCCACTGAAAAAAATATATATATATTATTTTGAACATAAATAAGCCGCACATGTCTATAAGCCACAGGTGCCTACCGGTACATTGAAACAAATGAACTTTACACAGGCTTTAACGAAACACGGCTTGTAACAAAAATAAATAGGCTTTAACGAAACACGGCTTGTAACAAAAAAAAATTAGCAGTAAGCTTTAGTTGTCTTTTTGCACTGAGTGAATTCCTCACGCTGCTGTTTCCAACGTCTTATCATCGACTCATTAAGACCAAGCTCCCGTGCAGCAGCTCTATTTCCTTTTCCAACAGCCAGATCAATCGCCTTCAACTTGAAAGCTGCATCATATGCATTTCGCCGTGTCTTTGCCATGATGAGGGGGACAAAATGACTACCGTAATCAGAATGATGGGAAGTTTGAGAGCGCTCGATTTAATCTAAACAGTAAACAAAAAAGTTGTTTGACCTTAACCCGTTCGGCAATTTCATTGGTCTAATGAAAGCTTCATGCCGCCAAAAAACTGAGCACGTCACAGAATGTGTTTTTTTGGAGAAAAAATGTTTGAAAGCGGGAAAAATCCATATATTAGCCGCGTCATTGTTTAAGCCGCGAGGTTCAAAGCGTGGGAAAAAAGTTGCGGTTTATAGTCCGGAAATTACGGTAAGTCTTAAATAGCCACCTGTCCCTTTTAATAGCCTGGCATCAGCACATATTTCAAATCAAATCAAAGTTTATTGGTTGCGTACACAGTTTAGCAGATGTTATAAACTGGTTGGTTCGAGCCCTGATTGCTGATTGGCTGACAGCCATGGTATATCAGACTGTAATCCACGAGTATGTCAAAACATTTATTTTTACTGCTCTAATTACTTTGGTAACCAGTTTATAATAGCAATAAGGCACCTTGGGGGTTTGTGGTATATGGCCAGTATACCACGGCTAAGGGCTGTATCCAGGCACTCTGCAATGCGTTGTGCTTAAGAACAGCCCTTAGCCGTGGTATATTGGCCATATACCACACCTCCTCGGGCCTTCTTAATTAATTATAGTGGGTTCAAAGAAATGCTTATGTTTCTATCTCCGAACAATGTAGTAAAATGTCAAACAAGTACACAAATGATAATAAATAAATAAATAAAAACAACAAGAAATCAAGAAATGTCTGAACGAATCCAATTAACAACCCAAATTGCACTGTAACAGTAATTCAAATGCAGTCTACTATATACTTCAGTACATGAACACCTGTTTCTAATAAATGCCAGGTTTAAGTCAATTGCTTATGAGTAAACTTCAGTGAGTACTGTAAAGATTATGCAAAAGAAGATAAAGGAGAGCAACATCATTGTCTTTTCAACATTTTATTGAGCAAAAGATGTGTACATTAAGGAAATAGACGCCAGGCTCAAATAGAAGCCTGTCTCTAATAAGCGGCAGTTGTGTTCAGTGATTGAAGCAAATAAATGCCCGTGGCTATTAATGAAGTTTTATGGTATGTAAAGTATACAAGTCATTATCTCCTATGTACATGTAGACAGAGACGGGATGTCATAGAAGTACTGTCACAAATGTCTAGAGATTCAATAGTGTTAATTAAACAGTTGCTATGAAAAGGATATCATTTCCCTCACTTCCCTTCCTCAAATCTCACACACACGCACACACACACATTTCATGCACGCACGCATACATGCATGCACACGCAAACACACACACGCAAACACACACACGAAGGAGACAGGCAATTGGCTCGACGGCAGGATTTGATACTATAGTTGGGTCACAGACGTCAGTGGAGCTAAATTATACCTAACCCAGATCCCCCTTCCGTCTCACAGAAAGAAATGACACGCATTCTACCAATCTCTCCAATGAGAGGAGAGATTAATACTGTCAATTTAGGACCACAAGAGGCAAGGGATTGTGGGCTGAATCCTTCTCCTTGGGGGCGTTTATGAACTCTCAGGTTAGCACTCTCACCATTCATCATTCGTCAAGGGGAAGGGACCAGAGCCATTTCAGGCTTAGCAGATCAACAGCTGGCATCCAGATATACAGTAGAGCAGGAGGTGACACGCTAACAAGGAAGTCTGTAAGGTAGTCTGTTGTGAGATTTACATGGATCAGAGTGCCATATCGTAGGTCTACTGCTGTTATACAGACAGAGGTAATAGGGTCTGTTTGTGAACAATTATCTGTTTGTAAATTACTGTTTCGTGATTATTGTTGTTTTTTATATAATGGGGACTAATTCTCGGGCACGTGAATTACAATAGATTCCTTTCCTGAGAATTTCTTCAAACCCCCCCACCCCCTTCCCATCGGAGAAGAAATGAACTTGTCCATAGACTCTGATGATTTAAGGTCAGATTTACATTTCCCCTTCATGGTTTAGATTAGGTGAAGGTCACGTGGAACCTAGATCTGTGCCAATGGGCACCCTCTTCTACCCCCTCCCTTCCCTTCCCCGGGGTGAAGGGGCTTTTAAACAGCATGTTGAAATGCCACTCTCAGTTTGCAGGTGTAACACTGACTAGTCATTCTCAGTGACCTTTCCCTGCGAAGCCAAATGGAGTGGATGTTAATTGAAATGGGTCTCGACCTCGAGCTGTCATTCTACAAGCCCTGTGCTGCGTATGCATCTTTTTGATCACTGAATGGATAACTGTCTAGCATGCATGCCCTCTCCATCTAGATGAGTTGCCTCTCTCTGTCTGTCTCTCTCTCTCTGTCTGTCTCTCTCTGTCTGTCTGTCTCTCTCTTTCTCTGTCTGTCTCTCTCTGTGTCTGCCTCTCTCTGTCTCTGTCTCTCTCTCTCTGTCTCTCTGTCTGTCTCTGTCTCTCTCTCTCTCTCTCTCTGTCTGTCTGTCTCTCTGTCTCTCTCTGTATCTGTCTCTCTGTCTCTCTCTCTCTGTTTGTCTCTCTGTCTCTGTCTCTGTCTCTGTCTCTGTCTCTCTGTCTGTCTCTCTCTGTGTCTGTCTGTCTGTC
Source organism: Salmo trutta (assembly GCF_901001165.1). Lineage (NCBI taxonomy): Eukaryota > Metazoa > Chordata > Actinopteri > Salmoniformes > Salmonidae > Salmo > Salmo trutta. The sequence continues at coordinate 9,279,332 of NC_042985.1, forward strand.
TGTCTGTCTGTCTGTCTGTCTGTCTGTCTGTCTGTCTGTCTGTCTGTCTGTCTGTCTGTCTGTCTGTCTGTCTGTCTGTCTGTCTGTCTGTCTGTCTGTCTGTCTGTCTGTCTGTCTGTCTCTCTCTCTCTCTCTCTCTCTCTCTCTTTCTCACTCTCACTCTCTCTCACACACACATATATAATTTTCTTAGTTGGGGAGGCAGATAGCCTAGTGGTTAACGAGGCAACCCAGCAGCTAGAGGGTTGCCAGTTCGTATCACGTGTCCGATGGGAAAAGTCTGGCAGCAAGTGAGCTGGCAACCGGAGGGTTGCTGGTATCTAATCCTAGATGCCATTGCCTGCCATTGTGCCCTTGAGAAAGGCACTCAACCCCCGACAACAATTATCTCCCTGGGCGCCCGGTGTGGGAGCCCCCCCACACCTTTCCAAAACCTGTGTATGTGTCTTTAGGAGGAGTTGGGTTAAAAGAGGAAGTCAAATATCTTAATCTGATAGGTCAAAAGACTGGATACGTTTCCCACCGTATTGCTTCCATCTTCCCTGACCTCCAACTTTATTCATGTGCTCAACACTCCTGAGTCACTCCATTTCATCATATTCTTTGCTTCATGAGCACTGACAGGTGCACCGCGGAGGTTTGAGTTGTATATTAACGTTCTGTAATTTATTCTTTGAAGTGAAGGTAGTCTTTTTCCCTGTCAGGATTCTTGGGAGTTGGCAACATATATTTTGTATAACAAAGACACCTGGCCTTTTCCATAAAAGTAGTTTAAAATCACTTTCTCTACAGTGGAAATGGGTGGTTGAATGTTGAAAGTTTTGTGCCTTTGAAATAAGAATTCTAAGCTGCAGCTACCTCAGTGAATGTTTTGGAGGGATGTGAAAGGTTAAAAGTCTATTCATGATACAAATCCCTCCCTCACCTTGTTAGTTAGTTCCTCTGTCTGACCACATTCCAAACGCAGGGTCACGTGGAGAAATATTTCACTTCCCAAAGTAGAGTCTGAATGAGCAAATTCCTCAGTCAGTTTCCATGTGTTGGGACTTAACACGTACACCATTGTCTTACTTCAGGAAGCAAAACGGCTGTCTGTACTCATCTGTCTGATGACTCTGGAACCCTTATGGAATAGATCAAAAGCTACAATATGCTGTCATTATGCTGTCATCACATTGTAATAATACCTAGGTGACTGTCAATACCAACTCTTTGTCCTCCCTAAAGAATCAGAATTCGTCTTAATTAAACCCTACCAGAAGTTTCACACAAGATTAACACATTTCGTTTGCAATAACATAAACATGAAGTGATTTGATAACCTGTTTCTAATATGAAAAAGAGTGCCACCAACTGGTGGTGGTCTCCGAAAGAGGTGCGGGTTAAATATAGGTATAATCATCCCGGCGTCTCTATTAGAAGGCTTGGTAATGACCAGTAGGAGACAGATGTACAAGAGGGGACTAGTACAAGTGGTTTCTATGAAAGAAGGACTTAAATAACATATTTTACGTAGCGGTAATAAGGTGATAGCAACGTGCTGTGTTAATTGTTATATGTAGTGTATATACAGTAGATGAAAATCTACAAAATATTCAATAACTTAGACAGTAGCTATATGTGCTAGCAATGAGCTAGCATGCTAGGTAGCTAAGCTATCATCACATGAGTACCGGACACAGCTCTGGGGCCCATGCGCCTGTCATCGATATCTAATAATTTAATAAATATATAAATAATTTTACAGTAACCCTCCAAAAAGACATTCATAAACATTTTTAATTTCAATATGTACTAGGAAGTTAAGTGTTTGTTTCCTGGACTTCAGGAATAGGACTGAAAAAGTGCCTCAGGCCTTGAAAAATAATACATTTAACATTAACTGACTGAAAGTTTTAGTTTAGAAAACGATCTCTCCACAGAAGCGACAGTTACAGGGATGGTAAAAAACAGCTTGATTGCCCTAGCAACATCAGGGAAACTGGGCAGAAGGAAGTGGTACTTCAAATGGTCATTCCAAGATGGCATAGCAGTCAGACGTCCTTTGTCCTCCTCTTGTTGTGTCCCGTGTATATCTATATTTACATATTTCTTCGCATATCTTTTTATATATTTTTTTCTAAAAACTCAACCTCAAAACACTCTCCTGCAACCCGCCTCACCAATTTAAAAAAAAAGAAAGTATTATTTACCTCAAATCTGAAATCCACAACAGAAGCTAGCCAGAGGTTGGCCAGTTCACTGGCTAACGTTGGAGTTCAGCTAGCCACGATTGGCGGTCATCAGCTATCCCTTAGCTCAAAAAGATATCGCCAGTTTTGTACAGCACGACTCAGACCAGAGCATACCGGACATATTTTCTCTCCATATCCCCGGATTTCTACCGCAGGCTCTGGACATTTACATCTGGATCTTGCAGCTAGCTAGCTGCTATCCAAGTGACTATTGGCTAACGTTGGTCCCGGAGCTAACATCAATTATTCCGGAGCTAGCCAGCTGAAGAGTTCCATCAGCCACTCCTGGGCTACAATCACCTATCCGGACACGTTTTACTGCCAATGTAGAGCCCCATCGGGCCTTCACGACTGGACTACCGACGTTATCTGCCGTGGGAGTTATCCAACTGGCCCCTCCGTCGCGACGTAACCTGAACGCCCATCTGCAGCCCGCTAATCGTTAGCTGTCTTATCGGCTGCTATCTGACTAGGTCTATCGGACAATTTTCTTGGGCCACTATAACTATAACTATTTTGCCAATTGGACTGGTCCCCCCTACCACACGGAACCCCACTAATCTACAGACGGAAACGCACGAGGTGGCTAAAAACAGACCTCCCTCCGTCTTCTGCCAGCTTGCTACCTATGGCCCGGCTAGCTGTCTGAATCTCACTGGACCCTTATGATCACTCGGCTAAGCATGCCTCTCCTTAATGTCAATATGCCTTGTCCATTACTGTTCTGGTTAGTGTTTATTGGCTTATTTCACTGTAGAGCCTCTAGCCCTGCTCATTATACCTTATCCAACCTTTCAGTTCCACCACCCACACATGCTATGACATCTTCTGGTTTCAATTATGTTTCTAGAGACAATATCTCTCTCATCATCACTCAATGCCTAGGTTTACCTCTACTGTATTCACATCCTACCATACTTTTGTCTGTACATTATTCCTTGAAGCTATTTTATCGCCCCCAGAAACCTGCTCCTTTTACTCTCTATTCCGGACGTCATAGACGACCAATTCTCATAGCTTTTAGCCGTACCCTTATCCTACTCCTCCTCTGTTCCTCTGGTGATGTAGAGGTGAATCCAGGCCCTGCAGTGCCTAGCTCCACTCCTATTCCCCAGGCGCTCTCTTTTGATGACTTCTGTAACCGTAATAGCCTTGGTTTGATGCATGTTAACATTAGAAGCCTCCTCCCTAAGTTTGTTTTATTCACTGCTTTAGCACACTCTGCCAACCCGGATGTCCTAGCCGTGTCTGAATCCTGGCTTAGGAAGTCCACCAAAAACTCTGAAATCTTCATCCCTAACTACAACATTTTCAGACAAGATCAATGAACCTACCAGGTACCACCCCAAAGCCGTAAACATGGGCACCCTCATAGATATCATCCTAACCAACTTGCCCTCTAAATACACCTCTGCTGTTTTCAACCAAAATCTCAGCGATCACTGCCTCATTGCCTGCATCCGTAATGGAACAGCGGTCAAACGACCTCCACTCATCACTGTCAAAGGCTCCCTGAAACATTTCAGTGAGCAAGCCTTTCTAATCGACCTGGCCCGGGTATCCTGGAAGGATATTGACCTCATCCTGTCAGTAGAGGATGCCTGGTTATTAAAAAAAAATGCCTTCCTCACCATCTTAAATAAGCATGCCCCATTCAAGAAATTTAGAACCAGGAACAGATATAGCCTTTGGTTCTCTCCAGACCTGACTGCCCTTAACCAACACAAAAACATCCTATGGCGTTCTGCATTAGCATCGAACAGCCCCCGTGATATGCAACTTTTCAGGCAAGTTAGAAACCAATATACATAGGCAGTTAGAAAAGCCAAGGCTAGCTTTTTCAAGCAGAAATTTGCTTCCTGCAACACAAACTCAAAAAAGTTCTGGGACACTGTAAAGTCCATGGAGAATAAGAACACCTCCTCCCAGCTGCCCACTGCACTGAGGATAGGAAACTCTGTAACCTCTGATAAATCCACTATAATTGAAAATTTCAATAAGCATTTTTCTACAGCTGGCCATGCTTTCAACCTGGCTACCCCTACCGCAGTCAGCAGCACTGCACCCCCCCAGAGCTGCTCGCCCAAGCCTTCCCCATTTCACCTTCTCCCAAATCCAATCAGCTGATGTTCTGAAAGAGCTGCAAAATCTGGACCCCTACAAATCAGCCGGGCTAGACAATCTGGACCCTTTCTTTCTAAAATTATCTGCCGAAATTGTTGCAACCCCTATTACTAGCCTGTTCAACCTCTCTTTCGTGTCGTCTGAGATTCCAAAAGATTGGAAAGCAGCTGCTGTCATCCCCCTCTTCAAAGGGGGTAACTCTTGACCCAAACTGCTACAGACCTATATCTATCCTACCCTGCCTTTCTAAGGTCTTCGAAAGCCAAGTCAACAAACAGATTACCGACCATTTCGAATCCCACCGCACCTTCTCTGCTATCCAATCTGGTTTCAGAGCTGGTCACGGGTGCACCTCAGCCACGCTTAAGGTCCTAAACAATATCGTAACTGCCATCGATAAGAAACAATACTGTGCTGCCATATTCATTGACCTGGCCAAGGCTTTTGACTCTGTCAATCACCACATCCTCATCGGCAGACTCAATAGCCTTGGTTTCTCAAATGATTGCCTCGCCTGGTTCACCAACTACTTCTCTGATAGAGTTCAATGTGTCAAATCGGATGGCCTGTTGTCCGGGCCTCTGGTAGTCTCTATGGGGGTGCCACGGGGTTCAATTCTAGGGCCAACTCTTTTCTCTGTATACATCAATGATGTCGCTCTTGCTGCTGGTGAGTCTCTGATCCACCTCTACGCAGACGACACCATTCTGTATACTTCTGGCCCTTCTTTGGACACTGTGTTAACAACCCTCCAGACGAGCTTCAATGCCATACAACTCTCCTTCCGTGGCCTCCAACTGCTCTTAAATACAAGTAAAACTAAATGCATGCTCTTCAACCGATCGCTGCCTGCACCTGCCCGCCCGTCCAGCATCACTACTCTGGACGGTTCTGACTTAGAATATGTGGACAACTACAAATACCTAGGTGTCTGGTTAGACTGTAAGCTCTCCTTCCAGACTCACATCAAACATATCCAATCCAAAGTTAAATCTAGAATTGGCTTCCTATTTCGCAACAAAACATCCTTCACTCATGCTGCCAAACATACCCTCGTAAAACTGACCATCCTACCGATCCTCGACTTCGGCGATGTCATTTACAAAATAGCCTCCAATACCCTACTCAATAAACTGGATGCAGTCTATCACAGTGCCATCCGTTTTGTCACCAAAGCCCCATATACTACCCACCACTGCGACCTGTACGCTCTCGTTGGCTGACCCTCGCTTCATACTCGTCGCCAAACCCACTGGCTCCAGGTCATCTACAAGACCCTGCTAGGTAAAGTCCCCCCTTATCTCCGCTCACTGGTCACCATAGCAGCACCCACCTGTAGCACGCGCTCCAGCAGGTATATCTCTCTGGTCACCCCCCAAAGCCAATTCCTCCTTTGGCCGTCTCTCCTTCCAGTTCTCTGCTGCCAATGACTGGAACAAACTACAAAAATCTCTGAAACTGGAAACAGTTATCTCCCTCACTAGCTTTAAGCACCAGCTGTCAGAGCAGCTCACAGATTACTGCACCTGTACATAGCCCATCTATAATTTAGCCCAAACAACTACCTCTTCCCCTACTGTATTTATTTATTTATTTATTTATTTTGCTCCTTTGCACCCCATTATTTCTATTTCGACTTTGCACTTTCTTCCACTACAAATCTACCATTCCAGTGTTTTACTTGCTATTTACTTTGCCACCATGGCCTTTTTTGCCTTTACCTCCCTTATCTCACCTCATTTGCTCACATTGTATATAGACTTATTTTTCTACTGTATTATTGACTGTATGTTTGTTTTACTCCATATGTAACTCTGTGTTGTTGTATATGTCGAACTGCTTTGCTTTATCTTGGCCAGGTCGCAGTTGTAAATGAGAACTTGTTCTCAACTTGCCTACCTGGTTAAATAAAGGTGAAATAAATAAATAAAAATACAGCAGTTCTGCAACATCTTTAATTGAGCCTCTCATTCTCCTTAATTGCCGGCCTCAACACGTTATGGAAAGAGATTAACTGTATAGGAATCTCTGGGGACAGGTCGTCTGGATACTGGACAGCTCAACAACAACAACAAACGGTTTGCAATTTTTTTTTATACTGGTGAACCGGCGTTTGAGTTGTGTGGTTGCATATATCAACAGTCCCTTTTCTCTGGTATAATGTATCTTGGCATGCATCATTCAAGACTAAGTTTAAATTGTGTGCAGTGCAATGGACATATAATGCTCAATGTCTCAGGAAAGACTGTCTGGGTTGACAATACTCAGTATAGAAAACAGTCGGGCCCGCACCCTGAACCTACAGGCCGTGGTGAAAAAATGTACACCAAAAAAAGGAGGACTTCAGGACACCAGGGGAGTCTCTCAAGTTGGAATTAATTTGATTTAATGTAATTGACCTTGCAGCCCATTTATGTAAGCTGTTACCGGCTGAGTTCAACAATAAATAGTGGCCTGATTTATCCTTAAAACGGTTACTTTTATTCCTAATTGCTAGGCTATTCCATGTCATCTTTTATTCCTCATTGCGAGGCTATTCCATGTCATATTTTATTCCTCATTGCTAGGCTATTCCATGTAATCTTTTATTCCTCATTGCTAGGCTATTCCGTGTCATATTTTATTCCTCATTGCTAGGCTATTCCATGTCATCTTTTACTCCTCATTGCTAGGCTATTCCATGTTATCTTTTATTCTTCATTGCTAGGCTATTCCATGTCATCTTTTATTCCTCATTGCGAGGCTATTCCATGTCATCTTTTATTTCTCATTGCGAGGCTATTCCATGTCATCTTTTATTCCTCATTGCGAAGGCTATTTGATGTCATTTTTATAAAAAGTGTTTAAATACCAGCTAAATATGGTATACATTATAGCTATAGATTGTACACTGCATAATGAAACAATCCCCAGTAAGCTAGTGTTTTGAGGGTGGATTTACTTTTTTTCTATTAATAGACAACTTTCTATCCAAGTTGGGAGAGAGCGTGAGAGTGGCTCATGTTATGCAGATTCAGGGATTATTTAAGGTACTATTTGAAGAGGTAGGGTTTCAGGTGTTTTCAGAAGATGGGCAGGGACTCTGCTGTCCTAGCTTCAGGGGGAGGCTGGTTCCACCATTGGGGTGCCAGGACCGAGGAGAACTTGGACTGGGCTGAGCGGGAGCCACCTTCCCGTACGGGTGGGAGGGCCAAGAGACCAGAGGTGGCAGAATGGACTGCTTGGGTTGAAGGTTAGGTCAGAGTTAACCAATCAGAGTTTCAAAGCCAATGACAAATTTTCTAAATGCCGCTTTAGCAATGCATATTCTGTCTCTGGCCCAACCCTTCGGTTTCTGCGACCAATCAGACTGAATGGATTTCCATCCCGACTCATTACGTGGGTGTGGCGTAGCGTTTGACTGAAGCAAGGAGTTTGGGTAACAAGGCAAGTTTTCTACATAACACATTTCAAATGTATTTAGGAACTACACATACACTCCAAACTAGTCCAGCCAACTGTATAAACTTAGATACAAATACACAGGGATCAAAGGGAAGTGAAACGGTGGGGAGGGGTCTTTGGAGACTGGAAGTAAAACTGAGTCGTCTTGAGGTGATGGAATGCTTCTGTATTTCATGGCAATATATGCTGGAGGGAGAGACATACAACTTGTGAGTCTGTTGTCTTCTGATTATTGTCTAAGAAGTATATACTCAGAAGACGGTCCATTGGTGGAACATAAGAAGCTTGAGAAGAAATTGGACCAAACTTTGTGTTAATTGGAGTCAAATAAGTGGCATTTACCACCTCTTCCTCCAGAAATGAAGATTTGTTTTTATTTAACCTTTATTTAAAAACCTTTATTTAAAAAGGAAAAGACCATTGAGTTTAGAAACACTATTTTGCAAGGGGGACCTGGCATCAAGAGCCTATTGATGAAAATGAAGATAACCATGCCGGAAATACGCAATGGGACTACATATTCACAACCAAGTATTTTTCTGTGCACTCTTCTATGTTGCTGGATCCTTGTAAATCCAGTAAGGGGCTGTTCATTGAAAAAATGCACAGTCCGTGAAGAAAAGTAAGATCTTTAGACCTTTCCATCAACAACATTGTGATGATCAAAACATTTGATTTCAAAGATCTCTCAGCCCTCAAATCTTTAAACACGTCCTGCAACTGGATCTCTCATGTGGACAATGGGGCTTTTTCAGACCTGGTCGTTCTTCAGGAGCTGAATCTAGCCAATAACAGACTCAACACCCTCTCAGACCACCTGTTTCAGGTCCTAGGCAACCTCTCCGTGCTTCGACTAGACCACAACCACATCAAAATCGTTTCATCCTCTACCTTTCAGAATCTTTTCAGCTTAAATGTACTAAACTTAACCAGCAACCAACTTTATGTTCTAAAGAAGGTTCAGACAATCTTGCTATTCACACACCTGCAGGAGTTGTACATTGCAAGCAACGGATTTACCTTTTTCCAGTCACAGGACATATCAAATAAGTCAATAGGACTGAGAGTGCTGGATTTATCCCAGAATCCAATGAGAATATTCAGGATCACAGCTGATGTTCTTCCTAAACTCCACTATTTAAACCTCTCTTACTCTGGTCAAAATGGAAGCATGACATGGGATGAACCAGACAGATCTTTTCTGAGTAATATGAAAAGTCTCAATTTGAGCGGTGTCCACATGTCTTTGAAGGAAATGAGTGTGGTACTGCAGAGCCTCAACTCATCATTAACATCTCTCATACTGTCTCATTTAGGGGAAGATAGGATCACGGCTCTCGCCAACATTGCCTGCCATATTACTACACTGACAACACTCAGTCTGCATTATAACAACATGAGTTTTGTCTCTGAGGAACTGCTTAAGTCCTGCACATACTTGATTAAGTTGGACATATCCCATAATGCTCTTACTCATCCTTCTCATCAGTCATTCAGCTCAATGAAGCAACTGACTACTCTAGATCTAAGTAACAATAGGCTTTCTTCTGTGCCAAATGCCACTCATAATATCCAATCTCTGACAATCTTGGATCTCAGATACAATACCATCAATAAACTAGGCTCATTCAATTTTGCCAATCTGACAGGACTAACATACCTCCGTCTTTTCCACAATGAAATCACTGACATTAAAGGCAATGTTTTTCAAGATTTGCAGGACTTAAAACTCCTAGATCTGGGAAGAAACAGTATCCCATCTTTACGTTATGTTTTTAAGAATTGTTTGCAAAAACTAGAAAACTTGCAATTGGGAGGCAATATGCTAAGAACTATCCATAAAGGAGACTTTGAAAGCTTACAAAACGTAGATTTTATTTGACAACCGAATTGACACTGTGGAAGATGGGGCCTTTCAGGGTTTGGTCAATCTTAAAATGCTTCATTTGGCATCGAATAGAATGAGTCAAATAAACATTAGGGCCACTATGTTCAGAGGACTGACAGCCTTAGAAACACTTGATTTGAGTTGGAATCGTATTAAATATCTACATTATGGTGAACTTAAATCCCCACCCTTTTCTCTTCTGCCGTCTCTCAAGATCCTGATCATCTCCGCTCAGCATCCCTTTGGAATGTTGAATATACCATCCAACTTTCTTCATGGTCTGAAATATTTATTGGCATTCAGCGCAAGGAGTCTTAACATTAAGTCCTTTCACCCAGACACATTCATCCACACACCACAGTTGTGGTCCCTTGACATCAGCCTGAATGAGTTCACAGCCCTGAGCAAGGAGTTGTTTCACCCGATCCCACGACTCAACAGGCTATACCTGTTTAAAGCCCAACTTCAGTCTTTAGATTTTCTCATAGGAGCCAACCTCACTCAACTCAGTTACTTACAGGTAAGAAAGAATGACTTTACAGTAGTAAGTGAGACAATGATACGTTCTTTACCTGCTTTAGTTTACTTGGACCTGCAAGACAAGACTTTCACCTGTGACTGCAGCATGCTTGGTTTATCCAGTGGGTGACAACAGAAAACCAAACGCAGGTTGTTGATGCCTATGACTTTACCTGCAACTATCCGGTCAATCTAGGAGGTACCAAACTGTTGGACCTTGACACCCACTACTGTTCAGTAGATATAGGATTCTACTTCATCTCCTCCACTTCTCTGGTCCTCTTAACCTTGCTGGGGTCCTTTATCTACCATCTCCTGAGATGGCAGGTGGTCTACGCCTACTATCTCTTTCAGGCTTATCTCTATGACACAAAGCGGAGGAATGTCCGTGTGACTCATCAGTATGATGCCTTCGTCTCCTACAATGGCCACGATGAGCCCTGGGTCCTGAGGGAACTTCTGCCTGAGCTGGAGGGAAACCAAGGCTGGAAGCTGTGTCTGCATCACCGTGACTTCCAGCCAGGCAAACCCATCGTAGACAACATCACAGACGCCATCTACGGGAGCCGCAAGACCATCTGCGTGATCAGTCGTCGCTACCTGGAGAGTGAGTGGTGCTCCCGGGAGATCCAGGTGGCCAGCTTCCGTCTGTTTGATGAGCAGAAGGACGTTCTGATCCTGGTGTTTCTGGAGGAGTTCCCAGACCAGCAGCTCTCCCCCTTCCACCGGATGAGAAAGCTGGTGAAGAGACCTACCTACCTGAGCTGGCTCAGAGCTGGGGAGCACACCAGAGTCTTCTGGCAGAAACTCTGGGTGGCTCTGGAGACCAGGGACTGCCTTGCTGAAGAGAACCCCATCCTGTCCGGGGTGGATAGAAAATGATAATGACACACTAAATGTAACGTTTCTAAATGAAAAGGTGTTATTTCATCCAAACGTGGCAAATAAATATAGTAAAAAAAACTATTATAAAAAGATCCCAATCAACCGTCAGACTTTGTTCTAGATTTACCCTACTGAATATAATTGACAACTGGCAATGTTTGAAATCAGAAATGTAGTTTATGCAAATCTACAATACACTTTATGATGAAATGTAAAATTAAATGTATTATGAAATATATTATGTGTGCTATTTGATGATGAATTTATGATGAAACGTTTGACTTATTTACTTGTTATGTTCTCCTAGTTCTCTAGCTTTCTGGAACTTTAAAATGTTAAGTTTTAGGTGTAAGAGTTAATATTCTTGAAATTGTTAAGTGTAAGTGAAAGCTTTATATAAACCACCTTTTGAATCTTTGTGATGAAAAACGCTTTGAAGATAAAATGTCAAATACATTTGTCATCTTGCTTTTTATGCGAACTTTGTTTTTGACTGGCTATAAACTTTTACTCCTGATTCTATAGAACCCAGGAAGAGAAGGCATGGCTCCCTTCAGCTCCTTATTACATCATTACCATGACTCACTGTCAATCGTAACCATTTCCAAATGCCACAGATAAACCATCACTCAAAAATATTCATCTTTCACTCTCTCTTCTCTTCTTACCTCTGTTGGCATATTGCCCAGATGGAGGGTAACCAGTTGTTTCTGACACTCTGAATCAGCTCAGACCCATTTGAGGAATCTAGTGTACCTGTACACTGGTGCCATACAACCAAGCCTGGCTCACAACTTTGACTTTCTCTTCAATTCTCCACACGGCACTTACTCCTGTGGAATGTACTCCAGTAGCTTCCACACAGTAAGAAGACAATGTTCAATTATTGTCCTGCTCACATTTTGATTGTAATTCTAGACCTGGCTATTGATTGAAATATAGTCTAAATGAGCAGTTCCTTTCAGACCTGTTATTGTTTACAAAGTCATACAATCACACATTTATCCACAGCAATATGAATACAGTACATTTATCCACAGCAATATGAATACAATACATTTATCCACAGCAATATGAATACAATACATTTATCCACAGCAATATGAATACAATACATTTATCCATAGCAATATGAATACAGTACATTTATCCACAGCAATATGAATACAATACATTTATCCATAGCAATATGAATACAGTACATTTATCCACAGCAATATGAATACAGTACATTTATCCACAGCAATATGAATACAATACATTTATCCACAGCAATATGAATATAGTACATTTATCCACAGCAATATGAATACAGTACATTTATCCACAGCAATATGAATACAATACATTTATCCACAGCAATATGAATACAACACATTTATCCACAGCAATATGAATACAATACATTTATCCACAGCAATATGAATACAGTACATGTCACGTCCTGACCAAGGGTTATTTGTTAAGGGTTATTTGTTATTGTAGTTTGGTCAGGACGTGGCAGAGGGTATTTGTTTTATGTGATTCGGGGTGGTGTTTTATGTAGTAGGGTGTTTGATTTATTATTTCCAGGTTTTTGGTCTATGTTCTAGGTTTTGGTATTTCTATGTTCTTTCTGGTTTGTTGTATTTCTATGTTTAGGTTAATGGGGGGTTGGACTCTCAATTGGAGGCAGGTGCTTTCTCGTTGCCTCTGATTGAGAGTCCTATATATGGGTAATTGTTTGGTGTAGTGTTTGTGGGAGATTGTTTCTTGTTTTGCGTGTGTGAGCATGACAAGACTGTTTTGTTGTTCGTTCTTCATTTTGTTATTTTGGTGTTTTCTTGGTTTAAAATAAAATACAAGATGAGCATCCACATTCCTGCTGCGTTTTGGTCCTCCATTCCCTACGACAACCGTTACAGAATCTCCCACCACAAATGGACCAAGCAGCGGAGTAAAGAGCAAGGGGAATTCGATATGGACTGGCGGGAGAAATGGACGTGGGAGTAGATTCTGGCCGGAGAGGGCCAATGGAGGAGGTCTGGTGAGGACCGGGAACGCTACCGGGGTACACGACTGACGAGGAGACTGGAGAGGCAGCCCCAATAATTTTTTTAGGGGGGGGCACACGGACAGATCGGCGGAGCCGAGGATGGTCCCGTGCTTCGGGGTAATGGGTACTGTGGCGAGGCCAAGTATTTTTAGGCCGGTACGTGCAATACCAGCGCCCCACATTTGCCAGGGGGAAGTGGGCATCCAGCTAGTAAGAGCAATGCCAGTTCTGCGCTCGAGACCGCCAGTATGCCTCTACAGTCCAGTGCATCAGCCCAGTCCTACTCGTCCTGTTCCCGCTCCCCGCACTAGCCCTGAGGTGCGTGTTCCCAGGCTGATACCTCCAGTACCAGCACCACGCATCAGGCTTCCAGTGCATCAGCCCAGTCCGACTAGTCCTGTTCCCGCTCCCCGCACTAGCCCTTAGGTGCGTGTTCCCAGGCTGATACCTCCAGTACCAGCACCACGCATCAGGCTTCTAGTGCGTCAACCCAGTCCGACTCGGCCTGTTCCCGCTCCCCGCACTAGCCCTGAGGTGCGTGTTCCCAGGCTGATACCTCCAGTACCAGTACCACGCATCAGGCTTCCAGTGCGTCAGCCCAGACTCGAGAGTTCGGCAACAGTGTGCAGTCCAGAGTATCCGGTAACGGTGTGCAGTCCAGAGTATCCGGTAACGGTGTGCAGTCCAGAGTATCCTGCAACGGTGTGCAGTCCAGAGTATCCTGCAACGGTGTGCAGTCCAGAGTATCCTGCAACGGTGTGCAGTCCAGAGTATCCTGCAACGGTGTGCAGTCCAGAGTATCCTGCAACGGTGTGCAGTCCAGAGTATCCGGTAACGGTGTGCAGTCCAGAGTATCCGGCAATGGTGTGCAGTCCAGAGTATCCGGCAACGGTGTGCAGTCCAGAGTATCCGGCAACGGTGTGCAGTCCAGAGTATCCGGCAACGGTGTGCAGTCCAGAGTATCCGGCAACGGTGTGCAGTCCAGAGTATCCGGCAACGGTGTGCAGTCCAGAGTATCCGGCAACGGTGTGCAGTCCCGAGTATCCGGCAACGGTGTGCAGTCCCGAGTATCCGGCAACGGTGTGCAGTCCCGAGTATCCGGCACCGGTGTGCAGTCCGGAGTATCCGGCACCGGTGTGCAGTCCGGAACCGAGGGAGACTGCCTGCGACCCGGAACCGAGGGAGTCTGCCTGCGACCCGGAACCGAGGGAGTCTGCCTGCGACCCGGAACCGAGGGAGTCTGCCTGCGACCCGGAACTGAGTAAGTCTATTGACGATCCGGAACTAAATATGAGTAACTGTGTTTCAAATGAGTCTGCCTACGATCCGGAACGAGGGGAGTCTGCCTACGGCCCGAAACTGAGCATGTCTGTCTGCATTCTGGAGGACAGTAGGCCGGAGCCAGAACCACCTCCTGTATAGGTGGGTTGGGGAGGGGGGGTGTAGCACAAGTGACGGCAGCCACCCTCCCTTCCCTCCCTTTAGTTTAGGGGGATTTTTATTTATTTTTTTATTTATGAGGTGCATTCGGGGTCTGCACCTTTAGGGGGGGGGGGGTACTGTCACGTCCTGACCAGTATAAGAGTTATTTGTTATTGTAGTTTGGTCAGGACGTGGCAGAGGGTATTTGTTTTATGTGATTCGGGATGGTGTTTTATGTAGTAGGGTGTTTGATTTATTATTTCCGGGTTTTGGTCTATGTTCTAGGTTTTGGTATTTCTATGTTCTTTCTGGTTTGTTGTATTTCTATGTTTAGGTTAATGGGGGGTTGGACTCTCAATTGGAGTCAGGTGCTTTCTCGTTGCCTCTGATTGAGAGTCCTATATATGGGTAATTGTTTGGCGTAGTGTTTGTGGGAGATTGTTTCTTGTTTTGCGTGTGTGAGCCTGACAAGACTGTTTTGTTGTTCGTTCTTCATTTTGGCGTTTTCTTGGTATAAAATACAAGATGAGCATCCACGTTCCTGCTGCGTTTTGGTCCTCCATTCCCGACGACAACCGTTACAGTACATTTATCCACAGCAATATGAATACAGTACATTTATCCACAGCAAAATGAATACAGTACATTTATCCACAGCAATGTGAATACAGTACATTTATCCACAGCGATGTGAATACAGTACATTTATCCACAGCAATATGAATACAGTACATTTATCCACAGCGATGTGAATACATTTATTTTCCATGATAGTTCCACTTCCCAAATCTTACGTTACCTGATTATATGAAAATAGTTCCACCCTAATTTAAAAAGTTCAAGTTGCATTCGAAACCTTAATTTGGTAAAAATGATCAGTTTCTTACAGGCCCATTCATTTGTTCAAAGCTTCAATCATAGTCTTCTTCATTCCCAATATTGCATATCATCACACATTCATATTGTGTAGAAACTGTATCCAACACACCAGAGGATACGTTGGTATATTAATATTTAATGTTAGAAGAGGTTTTGTTTTTTGCAGTACTGTTGTGTCCGTGTGACTAGAGAGAGGGTCCTGAGAGAGAGGTCAGATGCAGACCCACAGTAAAGGTTAGTCCATCTGATCAGTGGCCTTTGAAGCCCAGCCGTACCCCCTCTGTCTTATCAGCAGTCCCCTGTTCTTATAGCTCCTCTCCCTCCCTCTCTCCTCCCTGACTCTCCCGTTCCTCTCTACCCAAACTCCCCTTTGTTCTCTCCTCCCCTCTCCTCTTTGCTCCCTCTCTCCCCTCTCCTCTTTGCTCCCTCTCTCCCCTCTCCTCTTTGTTCCCTCCCTCCCTCCCCTCTCCTCTTTGCTCCCTCCCTCCCTCCCCTCTTTGCTCACTCGCCTCCCCTCTTTGCTCCCTCCCTGCCTCCCCTCTTTGCTCACTCGCCTCCCCTCTTTGCTCCCTCCCTCCCCTCTCATCTTTGCTCTCTCCCTCCTCTTTGCTCTCTCCCTCCCCTCTCCTCTTTGCTCCCTCACTCTCCTCCCCTCTCCTCTTTGCTCCCTCCCTCTCTCCCCTCCTCTTTTCTCCCTCCCTCTCCTCTTTGCTCTCTCTCTCCTCTTTGCTCCCTTCTTCCCTCTCCTCCCCTCTCCTCTTTGCTCTCTCCCTCCCTCTCCTCTTTGCTCCCTCACTCTCCTCCCCTCTCCTCTTTTTTCCCTCCCCTCCCCTCTCCTCTTTGCTCCCTCCCTCTCCTCTCCTCTTTGCTCTCTCTCCTCTTTGCTCCCTCCCTCTCCTCCCCTCTCCTCTTTGCTCCCTCTCCTCTCCTCTTTGCTCTCTCTCTCTCCTCTTTGCTCTCTCTCTCTCCTCTTTGCTCTCCCTCTCCTCTTTGCTCTCCCTCTCCTCTTTGCTCTCCCTCTCCTCTTTGCTCTCCCTCTCTCCTCTTTGCTCTCTCTCTCTCCTCTTTGCTCTCTCTCTCTCCTCTTTGCTCTCTCTCTCTCCTCTTTGCTCTCTCTCTCTCCTCTTTGCTCTCTCTCTCTCCTCTTTGCTCTCTCTCTCTCCTCTTTGCTCTCTCTCTCTCCTCTTTGCTCTCTCTCTCTCCTCTTTGCTCTCTCTCTCTCCTCTTTGCTCTCCTCCCCTCTCCTCTTTGCTCTCTCCCTCTCCTCCCCTCTCCCTCTCCTCCCCTCTCCCTCTCCTCCCCTCTCCTCTCTTTGCTCTCTCCCTCCCTCCCTTCTCCTCTTTGCTCCCTCCCTCCCCTCCTCTTTGCTCTCTCTCTCCTCTTTGCTCCCTCCCTCCCCTCTCCTATTTGCTCTCTCCCTCTCCTCTTTGATCCCTCCCCTCTCCTCTTTGCTCCTTGCCTCCATCCTCTGCTCCACCCCCCCACTCTCCTTTTCCTCCCTCTGTTCTTCTCTCTCAATCTCACCTCCATCTCCTCCCGGTCTCCCCTCTCCTGCCTCCCTCTCCACTGCCTCGCCGTCTCTTTCAACCAAGCAGTCCCCTGATCCTCCCTCTTCCCTCCCATTCAGATCAGAAATCTCCCTCTCTACTCACTCTCTTTCCCTCTCCCCTCCCTCCCTCCCTCCCACCTCCCTCCTCTCTCCTCCCTGTCACCAGAGCCTCTGCAAGACTTGTATAACTCCAGAATGTTAATAAGGATGTCAGGTTAGGGTGCCAAAACAACATTGTGAGAAGTGTGATGGCGGTGTTGAAGCTTTCATCTCGCTTGTCACTCTCATTAGGTAAGTCAGGTAGTTAGATGTTAGGTAGTTAGTTAGTTAGGCAGGCAGGCAGTTAGTTAGGCAGGCAGTTAGTTAGGCAGTTAGGCAGGCAGGCAGTTAGGCAGGCAGGCAGTTAGTTAGTTAGTTAGGCAGGCAGGCAGTTAGTTAGGCAGGCAGGCAGTTAGTTAGGCAAGCAGACAGTTAGTTAGGCAGGCAGGCAGTTAGTTAGGCAGGCAGTTAGTTAGGCAGGCAGTTAGTTAGTTAGGCAGGCAGTTAGGCAGGCAGGCAGTTAGTCAGGCAGGCAGTTAGTTAGGCAGGCAGGCAGGCAGTTAGTTAGGCAGGCAGGCAAGTAGTTAGGCAGGCAGGCAGTTAGTTAGGCAGGCAGTTAGTTAGTTAGGCAGGCAGGCAGGCAGTTAGTTAGGCAGGCAGGCAGTTAGTTAGGCATGCAGTTAGGCAGGCAGTTAGACAGGCAGGCAGTTAGTTAGGCAGGCAGGCAGTTAGTTAGTTAGTTAGTTAGTTAGTCAGGCAGGCAGGCAGGTAGAACATTCTCCAGTCTCTGGAATGATTCCATAAACATGGCCATCATCCCCAACTGCCTAGATGATACAGCTAGCTACTAACCTCAGCTGAGAGACATCCTCTAAGTAGACATACCACACAAATAGATAAGCCTGATTGACAAGGAGCCTGGGTGATCAGGAGCTGAGAGCAGATTTACTTGGCAAAACAAACTACGCACACACATACACACATACAAACACACATTGATTTGTCTGCAAAGGAGCATTCCTGAATCCAGACGTGCACTGTGCTGTTCTCCCCTTACAGCTCGGTATTCATCAACTTCCAATTAACATTGAATGCAGCCCTCCAGATGGCTGGAGAGACGTCCATTTGGAACGTACAGTCGCAGCCTATACATTCAGAGACAAAGGCACAAAGGGAAAAAATGGTCCGGTGTGTTAGAAATTTCTAGTCCCAATGCGTCCCTGCATTGAGGGGTGTAAAGAGCCTAAAAACACTCATGAAGAATTGAGTATTTGTGGTAAATGTGTTGTTTCTTTACTGGCCCAGACATGTAATCAATAGATTGCACAGTAGAGTGATGTGTTCTTCACGTTGTTTATCTTGGTCAGTGGAGAGGACAATCGTTCATTTGAGGGACTTGCAGACATAACAATGTAAAATGAAAGGAGGTCAATTGGGGAAATATGTGTTTTGTTGTCATGGAAGTGTGTTTTAGAATGAAGAGAGGTCTTCCATTAATCAATAACATTAATGGATGTTCATCTGGCCAATAGAAACATGCTGTACATGCTGTTCTTGTTTTGATTGGCTTGTTTGGCCGTTGTAAGGGTTCATGTTGAGTGTAGACTTGAATGAACTTAAAGGCTTACACTACTTAGTAAATTTCCAAATGCTAGATTTCATTGTGTTAGTGAACACTGATTTCTACACTTATCCTGCGATAGTCCAATATGCACTTCAAATGGCCTTATCATAACATCCAAGTACAGAGAGCAATTTGATTTTGTTCCTTTTGGAAAAATTGCCAATTCTCCAAATCTGTACAGGAGCATTTTCTTTGCTTCCCCCAGGGCAGAAATCAGATGCTGGCTCGCAGACATTAAAAACAAATGTTGTACTTCATAATACGGCACTGTGTTTATTGATTACTTTTTTATTGAGTTGAAAAGAGAGTGGATACATGAGTGTGTTTCTTATTTAATGCAGTGAACTCATGGAGAGAAGGATTCCTGGTACTGCAGTACTGGTAGTATAATAGCTGTCTAGAGCACAGTGCTGTGTTCAGGGCTTCTAGCTGTCTATAACACAGTGCTGTGTTCAGGGCTTCTAGCTGTCTATCGCACAGAGCTGTGTTCAGGGCTTCTAGCTGTCTATAACACAGTGCTGTGTTCAGGGCTTCTAGCTGTCTATAACACAGTGCTGTGTTCAGGGCTTCTAGCTGTCTATAACACAGTGCTGTGTTCAGGGCTTCTAGCTGTCTATAACACAGTGCTGTGTTCAGGGCTTCTAGCTGTCTATAACACAGTGCTGTGTTCAGGGCTTCTAGCTGTCTATCGCACAGTGCTGTGTTCAGGGCTTCTAGCTGTCTATCGCACAGTGCTGTGTTCAGGGCTTCTAGCTGTCTATAACACAGTGCTGTGTTCAGGGCTTCTAGCTGTCTATAACACAGTGCTGTGTTCAGGGCTTCTAGCTGTCTATAGCACAGTGCTGTGTTCAGGGCTTCTAGCTGTCTATAACACAGTGCTGTGTTCAGGGCTTCTAGCTGTCTATAGCACAGTGCTGTGTTCAGGGCTTCTAGCTGTCTATAGCACAGAGCTGTGTTCAGGGCTTCTAGCTGTCTATAGCACAGTGCTGTGTTCAGGGCTTCTAGCTGTCTATAGCACAGTGCTGTGTTCAGGGCTTCTAGCTGTCTATAACACAGTGCTGTGTTCAGGGCTTCTAGCTGTCTATAACACAGTGCTGTGTTCAGGGCTTCTAGCTGTCTGTATCTACAGTAGCATTATCTTTCTCTTATGACTCTGGGAACTGGACTATTCAACCAAACTCGTTTCTGGATTTCCGGGGGTTAGGCAAAACAGCACACTTCCCATGCTGCAGGACAGTGTGTATTGTATACACTGTTACATTGGTATAGTCTCTTTATTGGGTCACACAGTCACTCAATGAAAACATTGGTTGAGTACAGAAATACCGGGTGGTTTTAGTCTTACACAATGTGCACATAACAGTTTTTAAATGACATCTCTCTCTCTCTCTCTCTCTCTCTCTCTCTCTCTTGCTTTCTTACTCTCTCGCTTGCTTCCTCTCTCTCTCTCTCTCTCTCTCTCTCTCTCTTACTCTCTCGCTTGCTTCCTCTCTCTCTCTCTCTCTCTCTCTCTCTCTCTCTCTTACTCTCTCGCTTGCTTCCTCTCTCTCTCTCTCTCTCTCTCTCTTACTCTCTCTCTCTCTCTCTCTCTCTGTCCTCTCCCTGTCTCTCTCTCGCTTGCTTCCTCTCTCTCTCTCTCTGTCCTCTCCCTGTCTCTCTCTCTCTCTCTCTCTCTCTCTTACTCTCTCGCTTGCTTCCTCTCTCTCTCTCTCTCTGTCCTCTCCCTGTCTCTCTCTCCCCCTCTCTCATTGGTTGTTTACCCCACTTTTCAACTTTAACCTCTGACCCCCCCTCCATCCCTCCCCACTACAGTCAGAGCGGGAGCGCCAGTATGAGATCGCCCCCCAGGTCCACCGCTCCTCAAAGCCCCCCAAGGACTCCTACCTGGTGGAGCAGGTGTTCTCACCGCACCCCTTCCCCCCCTCCGTCAAGTCCCACATGAAGGGCAGCCCCCTGTACACGGACCTCAGGCTCACAGGCCTGTCGGGTGATGGCAAACGGGGTCAGCCCTCCTGGACCATCGAGGAGTACAAGCGCAATGTGGGTGGCGAGAAAGGCAAGCAGCTTACCGCCCTGAACCTGCAGGTAAGGACTGCTGACTATAGCCTTTTTCTCTATTTTCCTCCTCCCATTGCTGTTAATATTACTGACAGTAGACATGGTGGATATTACAGTAGACAGGGTGGATATTACAGTAGACAGGGTGGATATTACAGTAGAAAGGGTGGACCACACTAAAGATGTAGGATCATCCTTCCATTGCTGTTCCATTACTTATGCAGGGTGGACCCCACTGCCTAGTTCTGTTGTCCCCTACCTTAATGATGTTTTGGATTGAATTGGTTTCTATAGAAAATGCTAGCTTTTGGTAGATCCTGGGATGCTGGTCCTGGATGTTGATTCAAAGGTTCTCTTCGACCTGCAGAAAGCACCTAGGAGAAATAGATGACTAGAGAACCGCTGACACAGTCTTTCTCACCTCCACTGTCCATTTTTACTGATCTGAGAGGTGTCTGTCTGTCTCTGTCTGTCTCTGTCTGTCTCTGTCTGTCTCTGTCTGTCTCTGTCTGTCTGTCTGTCTGTCTGTCTGTCTGTCTGTCTGTCTGTCTGTCTGTCTGTCTGTCTGTCTGTCTGTCTGTGTCTGTTTATCTGTTTATGTTTGTCTGTTTATCTGTTTATGTTTATCTGTTTATGTTTGTCTGTTTATCTGTTTATGTTTGTCTGTTTATCTGTTTATGTTTGTCTGTCTGTCTGTTTATGTTTGTGTCTGTCTGTCTGTCTGTCTGTCTGTTTATGTTTGTGTCTGTCTGTTTATGTTTGTGTCTGTCTGTCTGTCTGTTTATGTGTGTGTCTGTCTGTCTGTTTATGTGTGTGTTTGTGTCTGTCTGTCTGTCTGTTTATGTGTGTGTCTGTCTGTCTGTTTATGTTTGTGTTTATGTCTGTCTGTTTATGTTTGTGTTTATGTCTGTCTGTCTGTTTATGTTTGTGTGTCTGTCTGTCTGTCTGTTTATGTTTGTGTGTCTGTCTGTCTGTTTATGTTTGTGTTTGTGTTTATGTCTGTCTGTTTATGTCTGTCTGTCTGTCTGTTTATGTGTGTCTCTGTCTGTCTGTTTATGTTTGTGTTTGTGTTTATGTCTGTTTATGTTTGTGTCTGTCTGTCTGTCTGTTTATGTGTGTGTTTGTGTCTGTCTGTCTGTCTGTTTATGTGTGTGTCTGTCTGTCTGTTTATGTTTGTGTTTATGTCTGTCTGTTTATGTTTGTGTTTATGTCTGTCTGTCTGTTTATGTTTGTGTGTCTGTCTGTCTGTCTGTTTATGTTTGTGTGTCTGTCTGTCTGTTTATGTTTGTGTTTGTGTTTATGTCTGTCTGTTTATGTCTGTCTGTCTGCCTGTTTATGTGTGTCTCTGTCTGTCTGTTTATGTTTGTGTTTGTGTTTATGTCTGTCTGTTTATGTCTGTCTGTCTGTTTATGTGTGTCTGTCTGTCTGTTTATGTTTGTGTTTATGTCTGTCTGTCTGTTTATGTTTGTGTCTGTCTGTCTGTCTGTCTGTTTATGTCTGTCTGTTTATGTTTGTGTTTCTGTTTATGTGTGTCTGTCTGTCTGTCTGTCTGTTTATGTGTGTCTGTCTGTCTGTTTATGTGTGTCTGTCTGTCTGTTTATGTCTGTCTGTCTGTTTATGTCTGTCTGTCTGTTTATGTGTGTCTGTCTGTCTGTTTATGTTTGTGTGTCTGTCTGTCTGTTTATGTTTGTGTGTCTGTCTGTCTGTTTATGTTTGTGTGTCTGTCTGTCTGTTTATGTTTGTGTGTCTGTCTGTCTGTTTATGTTTGTGTGTCTGTCTGTCTGTTTATGTTTGTGTGTCTGTCTGTCTGTTTATGTTTGTGTGTCTGTCTGTCTGTTTATGTTTGTGTGTCTGTCTGTCTGTTTATGTTTGTGTGTCTGTCTGTCTGTTTATGTTTGTGTGTCTGTCTGTCTGTTTATGTTGTGTGTCTGTCTGTCTGTTTATGTTTGTGTGTCTGTCTGTCTGTTTATGTTTGTGTGTCTGTCTGTCTGTTTATGTTTGTGTGT